>NC_056735.1:1595864362-1595871862 GCF_019279795.1 Protopterus annectens | reverse complement strand
CCACCCATCAGGTTGCTGAATCAAGCAGTCTGTTCCCCACAAATTCTTTGACTTGAAAAACTTTCAAAAAAATCTCTCAAGCAGGTGAGTATCCAAACAGGATCACTGTGGCCCACAGTGAGTCAGTGCACTGTTCATATCTTGGAATGTAATTACCCTTTAAATCATACTAGGTGTACTTATAGAATTTGTGTACTACCTAACTTGTATCTAGCAATTATTGGAGAAAAAGGTCTAATTGAAATTGAACAGTTCCCAGTCAATATCATACAGATGAATGTCATCCTTCATATACCAAAGTTAATCATTGTCTGTGAAATCCCAGTGTTCTATAAATAAAAATCTGAAATCTTTAATGGTTCTATCAACTTTGCAGATTATGAATTTGCAGTCTGCTTCCAATGCAGCTGCTTGCACACCTCATCTCAGGATAATCTAATTACAAAGGATTACCAGACCTCCAGTGTGTTTTGTTACAGTTGTTGGACTGCTACTAAATCTCTCAGATCCAAGAGAAGAGCCTATGTTTCTGACCCTTGCCAATATTGTTATCTCTAAATGATTTATTAGTATGTATGACTGTCCTACATTGTTCATAAGCAATTGTCAGATTGGCAACATCTGATCTCATATCATACCTCTAAAACATTTCCATATCATGTCCCAACCATGGGGATCAGCTCATAAATCAAAGCACTGTCACCAAACCATTGCTATTTTGGCTGACAAAAAACATAACAAATGGCCCAAAATCAGAGCACTTCTTGAATTTGTAACAAAACAAGAAAAGATCAAAACATGAACATCATCATTTTCATTGCACAGCAAACCACCACTGTTACTCAAATGGGTATGAGCTCCAGAAAAGTAAAATCCATTTTCTTTTCTCAAATCCAGGTGGGCGGCCCAGGAGTGGAAAACCACTGACCACTAAAATAAGCCTTCAAATCTTGCTGCAGGCAGTGTCCATAAACAGCTGTAATGTGTCTGATGTGATCCTTTCTAGTAGCTATTTGAAATGTAGGGACCCACTAGAGTGAGCACTAAAATGTGGAGACTAAATGGCGAAAAACAGACTTATAGATACTAAGTCATAGATGACCATTTCTGAGAATATTGTCTTTTCTTCAAGGTATGGCAATCTTGGAGATAGTATATATATATATATATATATATATAGATGGTTCCCCTTCACAAAGTTGAACATTCAGAAACTCGAAATGCTTATGGCCAACACCATATGTTCGAATTTCTAAAGCTCGACTTCGTGAACGTTAACCACAAAAACAAGAACATAACACAAAAATGTGTTTCTGCAGGGGAGCAAGCCCCCCTGCACCACCCACACCCCCACTACTTATCTATTCCAGCTCCAAAACCTCCCATTCTGTGCTGTATGCCGTTCCCCATTCACATAGTCGAGCTTCCACAACTTTGAGCATATGGCCTCGACCATATGCATTTCGAGACTGTGGCCATTCGACTTTGTGAAGGGAAACTTCATATGGTCAAGACCATATGATCGAGTTTTCAGTAACTTGAAATTAGGAAGTGGAATAAAAAAAAAAAAACAAACACATTGTTTCTGCAGGGGGGCAAGCCCCCTTGCACCCTCCCTACTTAAATATACCATCTCTGTGATCGCACTATAGCAAGGAAATGGGAGATCTCCCTTTCTGCACTTCTGCATATAGCGCAGAATGGGAGATTTCCCTTTTCCCCACTGTAGCGAGATCTCGGAGTTGGTATATTTAAGTAGGAGTGGTGTGGGGGGTGCAGGAGGGATTGACCCCCCCCCTGCAGAAACTATGTATTTCTTTGTTTTGTTTATTCCACTTCCTAATTTCAAGTTACTGAAAACTTGATCATATGATCTCGACCATATGAAGTTCGGGTTTTCAGTAATTTGATATTGTGAAGTGGATATCCAGTAATTCGATATTGTGAAGTGGAACCATATATATATATATATATATATATATATATATATATATATATATATATATATATATATATATATATATATATATACACACACACACACACACACACACATATATATATAAAATGTTATATTTATATATATATATATATATATATATATATATATATATATACATATATATATATATATATATATATATATATATAAAATGTTTTATATATATATATATATATATATATATATAATTTGGGCGGTACTAGCCACCACATTTTTGGGTGCAGGGGGATTTCCCCCTGCAAAAAGGAAGTTTTAAAACAATCTCTGAGATTTTTTCTTCTCCTGGGTGTTTGGTCCTTTTTTATTTTTCAATTTGTTAAAACTCGGGATTTTGATTGCTGATATTTCAGTAAGGAACCATTCATTCTTCTTGACAGACAGAGATCCCATTATTGTCTCCAAAGGAAATGGTCCATAAATGAAAATATTTTTTCACTTAATTGTGACCTTAACTCTGTTTTTTGTTTTTAGCACCTCATCTTTTAACTAGTTAGCTAGAGAGTCCCTGAAAGTAGCTCCATCGCTTCTCTCACCCATTTTAATTGGGGGTTCTGTGCTGTCAACTGTAATGTAAAGCTGTGTAGAGCTGAACATTTCAGAAGTGTTCACCATCGTGCAGCCAATGGGCATCACCATGAAAAATAAAAACAAAAAAACTGCATGTTTAAAAAAGTATAATCTTCTTCGCAAACTGAAAGCAAGGGAAGGCTAACTTAGTATCCAGCTTTGCAAGCTGGGGTCCTTGAACTGTGTGATGATCTGGATAGTATCATCTTGCAACAAATATTGTACCTTAACCAATCAATTATTAATGATATATTTTAACAAAGATCCATTACAGGATGACAGAAGATGAATTAATTAAAATTCATCCAGTCTATTTTGGAATCAAGCCAGGTACAGAAGTTTTAAATGATTCAAAAGGGAGAAACTGAAAGATACCTGCTTCTCTCCTTCATGAACCTCCTTATACCATAATTTCTTTACAATGCCCATGATCCCTCAGCTGATATTAGACTCTTAGAACTTACAGCTTATCTGGTCACATCCATTTTAATAGAAATCCTTTAAGTAAAACCCCATAACATCTCCTGAGCAAGCTTAAGGTCAGGATATTCTTTCAGTAAGGAAGCTAAAACACCTAGCAAATGGTTGAATGATTAACTCTGTTGCAAGTGTAGACCATGAAAGGCATTCACCCCTAAAGGCCTTAAAATGAGTTCTTTCATCTACTTAAATGGTTTGCTGAAGTGCCTAACTGCATTGTATCCAAACTTTTACCAAGGTTATCTGCCTTAGGCCCTTCTCTGAACCAGCCCTTAGCAGCTTGATGAATAACACCACAGTGTGAGCAAACATGGACAAATCTACATGACAATCATGCAAATGTACCTATAATGAAAGGTGAATGGGCAGTGAGTTTGGATTCTTCCTCATTACTGCCACCCAACAAAGTTACACTTGATCCATCAATCATCACACCAGGCCTAGTGTCAGCGTGGCACTTGTCCCATCTTATTGACCTATTCACTGACCTCAGTTTTAAAATCTTTGATTGGAGAACAGCTAGGTTGAACCTCTTCTAAGTTGGTGAGCTTCCCACAGTGTTAAAAAAAGAAGTTAATAATAGTAATGTTTGTAATATTTCCTTTTCAATAACTATTGCCATACAAGGTGCAAAACCCCCAATCTAGTTGTTTCAGGTTTTATATGCAAACTTAATCATTTGCCTATTGCCTAGAACTTGCTAAAGCTGATGCTATGCTCTGGTGCTAAGGACTTAGCAGTTGGTCAGTCCTTAGCACCAGACTTCAAAAATAAAATATGCTGGATTCCATCCATGTCAAGTAGCTGAAAATGTCCACATACTGAACACTCCATTTTTTTCCCTTTAAATGAAATGTGAATTTGACACATTATTCTGCTCTACCCGAAATCTGAGCATCAGTTAAACCCCGATTGTCACCAACCAAACATATGGGATTGGCAGTCACTCTATCTGATTTATTGCAACCCAGGGACAAACTTCCACCAAGTCCTTCAACACACCAGCAGCAACACATAGTATATCAAAGAGCATTGCTAAGGTTCATTTCATTCTGACCTCACCATGAGAAGTACTACATTTACTTTCTGCGAGAGGACATATAACTGGGACATTGGTAAGCCTTAATTAGTAATCCTCTGCAACAGGTTTATTTCACTGCTCATAAAACTGACATACAAGGTGCAAAAATATTAGAATATCTGTTATTTCCTTCTGGCTTCATAAAGGTCATATATACTCAGAAAAAAAAATTACTTCAGAGAATTTATTTTTCTTTGCAAAATGTGGTGACTTTAGTATTCAAAATTTTCTCTAAGCTATACATTGACTCAGAGAAACTCTGAAAAACTATGATGATAAAGCTTTGCTGGGCAAACATTTTTGCCCTTGAATGCCTGCCTGGGTCTGTTTTGCAAGTTTTCAGGGATAGAGGTTTAATGAAGAAGAATGGAGTGAAAGAAAATAAAGGAAGTGAGCCAGTTGCAGAATGTGGTGCGGAGAGTAATTAGTATTTAAGGTGAGAAGAATAGCCTTTCAGTTTATTTGTCAAATATGTTTGTATACCCTCTCAGCACCCTTCCTCTGTGGTAGATAATTGAAGGTGTTTAGCTTTGATGGTGGATTATGAGTAGAAATGTGGTTAAGCCCCTTTTTTTTCCTTTTCCAGTAGTAAGTGTTATATTTAGAAATGGGTAGTTTGGAAAGCTGCTTCTGTGGATTCCTGCTGTGTTGTTTTGAGGGAGGGATGTTTACATTTCTTCTTGAAATTCAAATAAAGATAATATATATGTTATCATCTGGCAAATAAACTTGCTGATCACATCAGTTCCGGGTGGTTATTGGTGCAGGGGTACATTGGAGAACTTTTCTAAATTTACATGTTATTTGTAATTTGACTGGAAGTGCAGAATTCCACCAGTACCTTTACCTTAGTGTCTATGAGAACAGGAGTCAGCCATCATATTTCAATCTAAATATTTTCATTCTTATGAGGATGAAAAATAACTTTATTGGTCCGCAAAATATCTTTAGAAGTTTGCTTAATATGTGTGAATCTGTATACCTAAAAAAATTGAATGATTTATGTCTAGGACCCTCATAGAATTGCTTTCTCTCTTTCTCTGTCTCTCTCTCTCACACAGTCTTTCATGCATTTGTTATTCATCCAGATGTCATCTCCTTTGTAGCTCAAGAATGAACTCTCCTCTGAGTTGCTGTCCAGACAGAATGTTCTGTGCTGTCATCTAGCTTTATATCCAGACAGTGACTAAGGAACAAGCTGTTTTCACAAAATGAATCTTTTTTTACATCCTTCAAATTCCAACTTTAATGTTGCCTTCCTTTTACAATTCGGATACTGCAGCCCTGTAAGACATTCATGTAAGTAAAAATTAAACATTAGTACTAAAGCCTTCGAGCTGTGCTCTCAGTATCTTACTGCATGCATATGCTTTAAGATAATTAAATTCCCATGAGACCTGCTATTGAGTTCTACAATTGCACTGCGGATGTCACAATGACAAATCTGCCTCATAAATCAGCATACAATAAAAATATTTCACATACCTGTGCCAACCTATCACTCAGGATATATGTTAAATATAATTCCTATGAACTGTCATGTAAGGTCAGGTATGCATGCAAATTCGCATCTATAACACAAAAAATATGTATTACATGGAATTGCACACTTATTTTTCTTGAGACTTATTGTAACAATAAAAAAGACTGCATTTGAGTGGGAAAAAAGGTCTTTACACAATGTCAAAAATGAAAGTGTTCAAGTTATTTTTTGTTGTTTACTGTAACAGTGATGCTATCTTAAATATGAACAGCCCAGGATATCACATTGAATCAAACACCTCCTGGATCCCAAGCCAGACATAAAATGCAGCTAGGTAAATGCCATTCTGGGTGGTGTTTTCCCCTTTGTGTCCACGTGACTAAATATACTTACTTTAAGATTGTAGTGGATTAGAATAATAATTTATACTTTATTCACATTACTTATATTCAGGAGACTACTATATATAGTTTGCGTTGTTGATAAACTGATACTCAAGTCACTTACCATTGGTATACACTTTTTATTTTCATTGAGATAAACTTTAAAATACATATTATTTTTCATGCATACATTATGTACAATCTATTCACCTCCTCTAATAGCAGATATGATTTTGTTAATCACTGCATTACATATTAAAGCTTATATCTCATAGTCACCTACTGCATGATTTAAAAAATTTCTCACAGACCTGTTTCATAGCATACCCTGTTATGAGTTATTATACCGTGGTGGGTAAATAATTTCACTTTTGATATTAATTCACTTCTTGGTGCATTTTTCATACAAAACAGAGCATAATCTATCTTGCATTTATGCTTTTGATTCTAATGCAGTGTATAATTGTCCTTGTCCTTTGTGCTCACCTTTCTTCTAGCTCTGTACAATGCAGTGTATATTTTCCTCTTCATTTGTGTTAATATTAACAATAAGGTTTAACACTGTTTAATGTGACAAGCATGTTATTCATTACATATTCATTATATAGATATCTGCCTTGTTTCTAGAAAAAAACAAGTCCTTTTAAAGCAGCATTCATGCCATACTGATTAGTGGTATTAATCTGGGTCTGTTGAGGAATTTATTTTCCCTAAGAATTGTGTTTTTGTTATATTATGCATGTAGTATTTGTTCAATGGCATGATTGTCTATGTCCTTCTCTAGAAAAAACATTACATTATACATTGCAATTTGATACCTGGCCAGCTTATGCAAGCAATATCTGTAGCTCTTCTTTCCTGTAAAAAAAAAACAAACAAAAAAATAGAGATCCTTTCTACCCAAGGTACCTTTAGAAATGTCTCTAAGACAACCACCTTATCTTATGTGAAACACTGGCAAGTTTCAAATCTCCACCAAACCAAGTTAATGCCACTGATTATGTGGAAACATACACCAACACACTATACCAGCATATAAACAGCTGCATGAATGCAGCTGTACCTTGTAGGAACAAGGAAAACAAACCCATATGGTAAAACTATAATGTCAATAAGCTTTACAATAAAAGGAAAAGAGTTTTTGCCTAAAAGAAAAAGATTAACTCCCAGAATGACAGGGTCCTTGTCAGTGAAATAAAGAAACAAATCAGGAGTTTAATATAATCTACCAAAGCCAAGTCTGAAGTTAAAATAGCTACCCAAGTCAAAGACAATCACAAGGCCTTTTTTAGTTACGCTCATAATCTCAAAATCATAATGTAGCAATGCACTGATCTGGTTGTGATCAATGTTACCTACACTGAGGCTTAAGATATAGCCAACCTATTGGCTGATAAATTTAGCTCTAACTTTACTCCTCTCTCCCCTCCATCTGTCCTTCAAGATATACTTTAAACTGACGCCTCCAGCTATCACACAAAGCCAAATCCTAAAAGTGATATCA
>NC_056735.1:1595766741-1595811092 GCF_019279795.1 Protopterus annectens | reverse complement strand
TGCATTGATTGGTGTTGATTGCTCATTACGGCTCCATTTACACTGCTTCCGGTGATTTCCTTGTATTCTCCGCATTACCTTCCTATATCTGTGGTTGTTGACGGTGAGGCCGTCACATGACTGGTTTAGGGAACGTAGTCATCCTCGTGCACATGCATCTGTACGCGCATTCTGTACTCTCAGCGCATCTATTTCCTAACACGCCAGTCCTGATGCTGTGATGTGCATTGTACAGCCCAGATTTGCTGACCTCCAATATCCTTCCTCCTACAGTGGCACACCCCTCTGTGGTTGACATGTATCTCGTGTAGGCCACTCCTCGGTGTAGTACCGCTACGCCGTTTGCTCCATCCTTACGCCGGCGCCATTTTTGCAATTCACTATTATCTGCCTCATTTGCATGGAATTGACTACTAATACATGGTTCTGGCGCGAACACGCCACCACTCCTTGACAACCATTGCGCTGGGGCTGAAGCTTTACATACATACTATGGTGTGTGGTGGCTGTGCAGCTGATGTCGTTATACTGCTCTTTTAGGACATTGTCATATTATTTCATTGCTTTGCAACTTCTGTGCACATATCCCGGGGTCTGCTGTTCTTTCTACGACGCGCTATTTATGTCATTTTTACATTTTGTGCATATTTTCTTTGGACATTCTCGGTGCCTTTCCACATTGGCATATTGCACCTATATGATACCTGACTTTGACAGCCTTCCGTTACTCCTCCGGTATGTTTGGGTAAATGTAAACTGTTTTTTGGTTTACATTGCGTGCGCGTTCCCCTTACGCTCGCGCCACTTCGTGGATCGCTATTTGCCCTCATTTGCATGGTGCAATACCGCACACAGTGTGTTTTGCATACCTACGCCGGGGGCGGAGACGGTCCGGCGCACGCCGGTAGTGCACGTGGAATTCATTCATACCTGAATCGCTCAGCAGCCATATTTGGCGTTATAACGCCGACGCTATGCTGGCGCCTGGCGCAAGGTTCATGAATCCCGGGGAGTGTTTATTTATTTATTTTATTTATTTATTTTATTTTACATTTGTTGACCGGGCTAGTCTAGTTGGATACATGTCCATTTTCAGTAGAGGCCTGGGGAGATAAGCTCCAACAGTCATTACAAGTTTAAATAGAGAAAAGGTAATACAAAATTAAAATTTTTAAAACTGAACTAGTTAAGACACAAATACACAAATATGATAGCAAAAATGAAAAGTATAATCACACGATGTTTTAAAATAAAAATACAAAAAAAAGTTTTTTGTTTTTTTTTTTATTACAAATGTCATTCAGTGTATATATGATAGCATATATCTGCATAGATGTTATGTAGCGGGAGAGCTATTAGGATATAAGGAGAAGAGAAAGAATGAATCATGTAAGAAGAAAGGAGAGAGAGGAAGACGGAAAGTTAATCTGGGTTGGTGCAGGAACAAAGCCTATGTTTATTAAGATGCATTTTCAGTTGCTTTTTAAAAAGTGGTAGAGAGGATAAAGATGAGATATCAGAGGGGAGTTTGTTCCACAAATCACAAATTGTCACAATGTGACAGTAAACATCTTATTTATCAGGCCCTGTGAGGCAGAACATTTTAGAAAAACAGTGCAGGTTAGTTTATAGCTATAAAATACAATAAAAAGTATGCAGCAGACAATAAAAGTGATTTAAATATCTATAAGCAATAACTAGTAAAAATAAGCAAAAAAACAGGATACTTAAAGTTATATACCACATATCAGAGTTTTGCTCAGTGCCCTTCCTCCAATTAGCTCTGTGAAAAATGGCTGCAACACTTACAAGGTAAGCTCTTAAGTAACAAAAAGTTGAAACTTTAAATAACTTTAAAAAAAGCTTGAAAGAACGAATGCTTACTACAAGCCGTAGTCCAAGA
Organism: Protopterus annectens; assembly: GCF_019279795.1. NCBI lineage: Eukaryota > Metazoa > Chordata > Ceratodontiformes > Protopteridae > Protopterus > Protopterus annectens. The sequence continues at coordinate 1,595,809,189 of NC_056735.1, read as the reverse complement.
AAGCCCAATCACTTAATGACTATAAACATTACACTCTCACTGAAATCCAAAATGTTTTTTGCTAAACTAAGATGGACTTGAACTTGTGCTTAGACACACAGCCTCTGCAATAATGAACTAGGCCCAGAAGACAAGCCTGAATATGGACAATGCTCCAGGGATTACCTAACACTACTTAGGCAGAAAACACTACAGAACGTTTATTCACAACATAAAAACAGAACTGAGACATTAAATTAAAGTTTTAAACAGATGAAGGAGCAAGGAGACTCTAGAGAATGCTTTTAACTGCAAACAAACCAGCTATATGATACACTCCTTGTCAGGAAATGAGAACAAAAACTAGCTCAAAAAGATTTATCAGGCCCTGTGAGGCAGAATATTTTAGTACAAGCATGCAGATTAGTTTATAGCTATGATATACAATATAAAGCATGCAGCAGACAATAAAAGTCCTATAAATGTTTTAAGCAATAACTAGTAAAAATAAGCAGAAAACAGGATACCTAAAGTTATATATCACAGATCAGAATATGGCTCAGTGCCCTTCCTCCGATTAGCTCTTTGTAAAATGGCAGAAACACTCACAAGGTAACCTCTTAAGTAACAGAAAGTTGAAACTTGGAACAACTTTAAAAAAAGCTTGAAAGAACCAATGAGGTGCTTACTCCAAGCCAAGTCCAGGTAACTCCAATCAGCCAATGACAATAAACATCACAGTCTCACTAAAATGCAAAATGTTTTTTGCTAAACTAAGATGCTCTGGAACATTTGCTCAGACAAACGGCCTCGGCAACAACATATTAGGACTAGAGGACAAGCCTAAATATGGACAATGCTCCAGGTGTTACCTAACATTACTTAGGCAGAAAACACTACAGAAATGTTAATCAAAGCAGAAAAACAGCAGTGAGCCTTTAAATACAAGTTTTAAACAGGTGAATGAGCAAGGAGACTGTAGAGAATGCTTTCAACTGCAAACAAACCATTTATATCTTACACTCCTTGGCAGGAATTCAGAACAAAAACTATCTAGAAAAGATTTACAAACAGTGTGACAGTAAAAACATTATTTCACAGGCTCTGTGTGGCAGAATATTTTTGTACAACCATGTAGATTAGTTTATAACTATAAAATGCAATACAAATTACGCAACAGATAATAAAAGTGCTATAAATATCTGAAAGCAATAACTAGTAAAAATAAGCAAAAAACAGGATACTTAAAGTTATATATCACAGATCAGAGTATTGCTCCGTGCCCTTCCTCTGATTACCTCTGTGTAAAATGGCAGAAAGATGCACCAGGTAACCTCTTAAGTAACTGAAAGTTGAAACTTGGAACAACTTTAAAAAAAGCTTGAAAGAACCAATGAGGTACTTACACCAAGCTGTAGTCCAGGTAACCCCAATCAGCCAATGACCATCAGTATTCCACTCTCACTGAAATGCATATTAGTTTTTGCCAAACTAAGATGGCCTGGAACATGTGCTCAGACACACAGACTCTGCAACAACCAACTAGCCTGAGAAGACATGCCTAAATATGGATAATGCTCCAGCTACTACCTAACACTACGTAGGCAGAAAACATTACAGACATGTTTATCACAGCAGAAAACAGCAGTGAGCCTTTTAATGAAAGTTTTAAACAGATAAAGGAGCAAGGAGACACTAGAGAAGGCTTATGATACACTCCTTGACAGTAAATCAGAACAAAAACTAGCTCAAAATGACATACAAATAATGTGACCAACTGCCCAGATTAGTTTACAGCTATAAAATATGGCAGAAAGTATGCAGCAGACAATAAAAGTGCTATAAATATCTAAAAACAATAACTAGTAAAAATAAGCAAAAAACAGGATACATAAAATTACATATCATAGATCAGAGTTTTGCTCAGTGCCCTTCCTCTAATTAGCTCTGTGTAAAATGGCAAAAACACTCATCAGGTAACCTCTTAAATAACAGAAAGTTGAGACTTGAAACAACTTTAAAAATAGCTTGAAAGAACCAATAAGGTGCTTACGCCATCTGTTGTCCAGGTAACCCCAATCAGCCAATGACCATAAACATTACACTCTCACTAAAATGCAAAATGGTATTTGCTAAACTAAGAAGGCCTGGAACATGTGATCAAACACACAGCCTCTGAAACCACCAACTTGGCCCTGAAGACAAGCCTGAATATGGATAATGCCCCAGCTACTACCTAACACTGCCAAGGCAGAAAACACTACAGAAATGTTTATCACAGCAGAAAAAACAGCAGTGAACCTTTAAATGAAAGTTTTAAACAGATAACAGAGGAAGGAGACTCTAGAGAAGGCTTTTAGCTGCATACAAACCAGTTATAAGATACACTTATTGGCAGGAAATCAGGACAAAAACTTGCTAGAAAATACATAAACACAATGTGAGTGTAAGAACTTTATTTATCAGGCCGTGTGAGGCAGAAAATTTTAGTACAATTATGCAGATTAGTTTATAGCTATAAAATACAATAAAAAGTATGCAGCAGACAATAAAAGTGCTATAAATATCTATAAGCAATAACTAGTAAAAATAAGCAACAAACAGGATAAAGTTATATATCACAGATCAGAGTTTTGCTCGGTGCCCTTCCTCTGATTACCTCTGTGTAAAATGGCAAAAACACTCTCAGGGTAACCTCTTAAGTAACAGAAAGTTAAAATGTGAAATAACTTTTTAAAAAAGCTCGAAAGAACCAATGGGGTGCTAACTCCAAGCTGTTGTCCAGGTAACCCCAATCAGCCAATGACCATAAACATTACACTCTCACTGAAATGAAAAATGTTTTTTTGCTAAACTAAGATGGCCTGGAACAGGTGCACAGACATACAACCTCTGCAATAATCAACTAGGCCCGGTAAACAAGCCTGAATACGGACAATGCCCCAGCTACTACCTAACCCTACTTAGGAAGAAAACAATGCACAAACTTTTTTCACCACAGGAAAAGAGCAGTGATGCCTTAAATGAAAGTTTTAAACAGTTAAAGGAGCAAGGAGACTCTAGAAAATGTTTTTAACTACAAACAGTCCAGTTATATGATACACTCCTTGGCAGGAAATCAGAACAAAAACTAGCTAGAAAAAATTTACAAACCGTGAGAAAGTAAAACCTTATTTATCAGGCCGTGTGAGGAAGAAAATTTTAGTACAACTGTGCAGACTAGTTTACAGTTATAAAATACAGTAAAAAGATTGCAGTAGTCAATAAAAGTTCTATAAATGCATGTAAGCAATAACTAGTAAAAATAAGCAGAAAACAAGATACTTAAATTTATATGTCACAGACCAGAATATTGCTCAGTGCCTTTCCTCCAAAAAGCTCTTTTTGAAATGGCAGAAACATTCACAAGGTAACCTCTTAAGTAATAGAAAATTGAAACTTGGAACAACTTTAAAAAAAGCTTGAAATAACCATTGAGGTGCTTACTGCAAGCCGTAGTCCAGGTAACTCCAATCAGTCAATGACCATAAACATTGTTTTTTTTTTTTTTTTGCTAAACTAAGATGCCCTGGGACATTTGTTTAGATACACAGCCTCTGCAAGAACCAGCTAGGCCCAAAAGACAAACCTGATTATGGACAATGCTCCAGCTACTACCTTACAATACTTAGGCATAAAACACTACAGAAATGATCATCACAGCAGAAAAACAGCAGTGAGCCTTTAACTGAAACTTTTAAACAGAAAAAGGAGCAAGGAAACTCTAGAGAATGCTTTCAACTACAAGCAAACCCGTTATATGATACACTCCTTAGCAGGAAATCAGAAATAAAACTAGCTGGAAAAGATTTACAAACAGTGTGAAAGTAAAAACCTTATTTATCAGGCCCTGTGATGCAGAAAATGTTAGTATAACAGTGCAGATTAGTTTATAGCTATAAAATACAGTAAAAAGTATGCAACAGACAATAAAAGTGCTATAAATATCTATAAGCAATAACTAGTAAAAATAAGCAACAAATATGATAATTAAACTTTTATTTCACAGGTCAGAGTTTTGCGCCGTGCCCTTGCTCCAATTAGCTCTGGGTAAAATGGCAGAAACAATCACAAGGTAACCTCATAAGTAACAGAAAGTTGAAACTTGAAACAACTTTAAAAATAGCTTGAAAGAACCAATGAGGTGCTTACTCCAAGCTGTTGTCCAGGTAACCCCAATCAGCCAATGACCATAAACATTACACTCTCACTGAAATGCAAAATGGTATTGCTAAACTAAGATGGCCTGGAACATGTGTGCAGACACACAGCCTCTGCAACAACCAACTAGGCCCAGATAACAATCCTGAGTACGGACAATGCTCCAGCTACTATCTAACACTACTTAGAAAACACTACAGAAATGTTTATCACAGCAGAAAAACAGCAGCAAGCCTTTAAATGGAAGTTTTAAATAGATAAAGGAGCAAGTAGTCTCTAGAGAAGGCTTTTAACTGCAAACAAACCATTTATATCTTACACTCCTTGGCAGGAATTCAGAACAAAAACTATCTAGAAAAGATTTACAAACAGCGTGACAGTAAAAACATTATTTCACAGGCTCTGTGTGGCAGAATATTTTTGTACAACCATGTAGATTAGTTTATAACTATAAAAGGCAATACAAATAATGCAACAGACAATAAAAGTGCTATACATATCTGAAAGAAATAACTAGTAAAAATAAGCAAAAAACAGGATACTTAAAGTTATATATCACAGATCAGAGTATTGCTCCATGCCCTTCCTCTGATTACCTCTGTGTAAAATGGCAGAAAGATGTACAAGGTAACCTCTTAAGTAACAGAAAGTTGAAACTTGAAACAACTTTAAAAAAAGCATGAAAGAACCAATGAGGTGCTTACTCCAAGCCGTAGTCCAGGTAACCCCAATCAGCCAATGAAAATAAATATTACACTCTCACTGAAATGCTAAATGTTTTTCGCTAAACTAAGATGGCCTGGAACATGTGCTCAGACATACAGCCTCTACAACAGCCAACTAGGCCCAGAAGACAAGCCTGAATATGGACATTGCTCCAACTACTACTACCTAACACTACTTAGGAAGAAAACAATACAGATTTTTTTATCAGCACAGAAAAACAGCAGTGAATCTTTAACTGAAAGTTTTAAACAGTTAAAGGAGCAAGGAGACGTGAGGAAAATGTTTTTACCTGTAAACAGATTTGTTATATTATACACTTCTTGGCAGGAAATCTGAACAAAATCTAGCTTGAAAAGATTTACAAACTGTGTGACAGTAAAACCTTATTTATCAGGCCCTGTGAGGCAGAACATTTTAGTACAACTGTACAGATTAGTTTATAGCTATAAAATACAGTACAAAGTATGCAGCAAACAACAAAATTGCTATAGATATCCATAAGCAATAACTCGTAAAAATAAGCAAAAAACAGGATACTTAAAGTTATATATCACAGATCAGAGGTTTGCTCAGTGCCCTTTCTCCAATTAGCTCATTGTAAAATGGCAGAAACACTCACAAGGTAACCTCTTAAGTAACAGATAGTTGAAACTTGAAACAACTTAAATAAAAAGCTTGAAAAAACTAATGAGGTGCTTACTCCAAGCCGTAGTCCAGGTAACCTCAATCACTCAATGACTATGAACATTACACTCTCATTGGGGAGCCACCACTGATCCCAGGAACTATCGCCGTATTAGCCTGACGAGCCTGGTCTGGAAGACCATGGAATGTATCATCATGGAACTCATAAACAAAGACATTGGTAACCTCCAAACTCTGGATCCGACCCAGTTCTGGTTTGTGAAAGGCAGATCATACCTCCTGAACCTGATCAACTTCTTTGAGGCAGACACCAAAGCCGTAGATGAGGGTAAGATGGTTCCCACTGCCTATCTTGACCTCGCCAAGGCTTTTGACACCATCAACCATTCTGGAATTATAGCTAAACTTACTAAACTAGGTATAAATCCCTACATCACACGATGTGTTGCCAACTGGCTCACTGACAGAACTCACACTGTAAAGGGTGCACTCTCCATATCTGACCACAAACCAGTGACAAGAGGAGTACTGCAGGGTTCTGTCCTGGGACCTCTCCTGTTTGGTATCTTCTTCTCTTAAGTACAGGCTAACACAGAAAGCCTCTGGCTAACAAAGTTCACAGATGACTGCAAACTAGGAGCCATAGTTGAGTCCCCAAATGATGTGAAAATCCTACAGAAGGGCCTCGCTGAGACAGATGCCTGGTGTCAGAGCCATGGCCTCAAGTTCAATTCCAAAAAGTGCAGTGTCATCCCCTTTTGTAAAAACTCTGTACCCATGAACTGCTACATAGACAGCAGTCTATTTAAAACTGAATGTGCGATAAGAGACATTTGGGCCAAGGTGGACAGCAGTCTGTCCTTTGATAATCACATCACCACAGTAGTCAGGAAGTCCTTCTACATGGCACACCTCATCATGAAAGGGTTCTTATCCAAGAAAAAAGGGGTCATTGTTCCCCTCTACTCGACACTCATTAAACCCATTATAGAGTACAACTCCCCCTTTTGAAATGTAGCTCACAAGACATCTGCAGCAGCTAGAAAGGCCACATAAGTACCTCACAAAGAGGATTACTGGCCTCAAACAGATGCCCTACACTGACCATCTAAAAAAACTCCAGCTTTACTCCATAGCATATCACCTACTCCGAGGTGATCTCTGCCTAACATATAAAGCTACATCAAACCCAGAGCTGTTGCACATGCTACAACTAAAGAAATCCCAATCCCTCCGACCTACACATTCTAGGGACCTAAATCTTGTCACCACAATAAACAGGACATGCTGCAGGGATAGATTCCTGTCCCAGAGACTTCCCATAATCTGGGACAGGCTACCCATCTATGTCAAGCAAAGTTCTTCATTAGCACTCTTCAAGAAAAATCTTGATGAGTGGATGGGAAATAAGAAATACACCCCAGGGATCACTTCTGTGTCTCTTCTCAATGGTTGCACAGGAAAATAACTTTCTTGGGTGGCATAAGCCAGCGAACCTTGTTGGCTAGGCTTACGTAGGCCCTCAAGCCAATAGCCTAGTACCTACCTATGAACCTATGAACCTATTGAAATCCAAAATATTTTTTGCTAAACTAAGATGGCCTGGAACATGTGCTCAGACACACAGCCTCTGCAACAACCAACTATGCCTAGAAAACAAGTCTGAATATGGACAATGCTCACAATGCTCCAGCTATTACCTTACAATACTTAGGCAGAAAACACTACAGAAATAGTTATCACAGCATAAAAACAGCAGTGAACATTTAACTGAATCTTTTAAACAGAAAAAATAGCAAGGAGACTCTAGAAAATGTGTTCAACTACAAACAAACTAGTTATATGATACACTCATTGGCAGGTAATCAGAACAAAAACTAGCTGGAAAAGATTTACAAACAGTGTGAAAGTAAAAACCTTATTTATCAGGCCATGTGATTCAGAAAATTTTAGTACAACTATGCAGATTAGTTTATAGCTATAAAATACAGTAAAAAGTATGCAGCAGACAAAAAAGTGCTATAAATATCTATAAGCAATAACTAGTAAAAATAAGCAACAAACAGGCCACTTAAAGTTATATTTCACAGATCAGAGTTTTGCTCAGTGCCCTTCCAATTAGCTCTGTATATAATGGCAGAAACACTCACAAGGTAAGTCTTAAGTGACAGAAAGTTGAAACTTGAAACAACTTAAAAAAAAAAAACTTGAAAGAACCAATGAGGTGCTTACTTTAAGCTGTAGCTGAGGTAACCCAATCAGCAAATTACCATAAACAGTACACTCTCACAGAAATCCAAAATGTTTTTTGCTAAACTAAGATGGTCAGGAATATGTGCACAAACACATAGCTGCTGCACCAACCAACTAGGCCCACAAAACAAGTCTGAATATCAACAAAAGCTCCAGCTACTACCTGACTTTACTTAGGCAGAAAACACTACAGAATTATTTATCACAACAGAAAAACAGTAGTGAGCCATTAAATTAAAGTTTTAAACAATTAAAGGAGCAAAGAGACTCTTGAAAATGCTTTTAACTGCAAAGAAACCAGGCATGTCTCACACTCTTTGGCAGGAATTCAGAACAAAAACAAGATAGAAAAGATTTACAAACAGTGTGACAGTAAAAACATTATTTATCAGGTCCTGTGAGGCAGAAAAGTTTTGTACAACCTTGCAGATTAGTTTATAGATATAAAATACAATAAAATGTATGCTACAGACAGTAAAACAGTGCTATAAATATCTATAAGCAATAACTAGCAAAAATAAGAAAAGAAACATGATACTTAAAGTTATATATCACAGATCAGAGTTTAGCTCAGTGGCCTTCCACTGATTAGCTGTCTGTAAAATGGCAGAAACATTCACAATGTAACCTCTTAATTAAAAAAAAATTGAAACTTGAAAAAACCTTAAAAAAAAGCTTGAAAGAACCATTGAGGTGCTTGCTCCAAGCCATTGTCCAGGTAACCCCAATCAGAGAATGACCATAAACATTACACTCTCACTGAAATGCAAAATGTTTTTTGCTAAGCTAAAATGGCCTGGAACGTGTGCTCAGGCACACAGCCTCTGCAACAACCAACTAGACCCAGAAGACAAGCCTGAATATGGATAATGCTCCAGCTACTACATAACAGTACTTAGGCTGAAAACACTACAGAAATGTTTATCACGGCAGAAAACAGCAGTGAGCCTTTAAATGAACGTTTTAAACAGATAAAGGAACAAGGAGACCCTAGAGAAGGCTTTTACTGAATTCAAACCAGTTATACGATACACTCCTTGGCAGGTAATCAGAACAAAAAACTAGCTAGAAAAGACGTACAAAAATGTGAGTATACTTATTTATCGGGCACTCTGAGGCAACACATTTTAGTACAACCATGCAGATTAGTTGATAGCTATAAAATACAGTAGAAAGTATGCAGCAGACAATAACAGTGATATAAATATCTATAAACAATAACTAGTAAAAATAAGCAAAAAACAGGATACTTAAAGTTACATATCACAGATCAGAGTTTTGTTCTGTGCCCTTCACCTAATTTGCTCTGTGTAAAATGGATAAAAACACTCACAAGGTATCCTCTTAAATAACAGAAAGTTGAAACTTGAAATAACCTTAAAAAAAGCTTGAAAGAATCAATAATGTCCTTACTCCAAGTCATAGTCCAGGTAACCCCAATCAGCAAATGACAATAAATATTACACTCTGACTGAAATACAAAATGTTTTTTTGCTACCAAGATGGCATGGAACATGTGCTCAGACACACAGCCTCTGCAACAACCAACTAGGCACAGAAGGCAAGCCTGAGTATGAATAATGTTCCAGCTACTACCTAACACTACTTCGGAAGAATAGACTACAGAAATTGTGATCACAACAGAAAAACAGTAGTGAGCCTTTAAATAAATGTTTTAAACAGCTAAAAGAACAGGGAAACCCTAGAGAATGTGTTTAACTGCAAACAAACCAGTTATATGATACACTCCTTGCTGGGAAATCAGAACAAACACTAGCTAGAAAAGATTTACGAACAATGTGACAGTAAAAACCTCATTTATCAGTCCCTGTGAGGCAGAAAATTTTAGTAAAACAGTACAGATTAGTCTGTTGCTATAAAATATAGTAAAAAGTATGCAGCAGACAATAAAAGTGCTTTAAATATCTATAAGCGATAACTATTAAAAATAAGGAAAAAACAAGATACTTAAAGTTACATATCACAGATTAAAGTTTTGCTCAGTGCCCTTTTTCTGATTAGTTCTGTGAAAAATCTCTTAAACACTCACAAGGTAACCTCTTAAGTAAGAGAAAGTTGAAACTTTAAACAAGTTTAATAAAAACGCTTGAAAGAACCAATGAGGTGCTTATTCCAACCCGTAGTCCATGAAACCCCAATCAGTGAATGACCATAAACATTACACTCTCACTGAAATGCAAATGTTTTTTGCTAAACTAACATGGCCTGGAACATGTGCACAGATACACAGTCTCTGCAACAACCAACAAGCCCAGAAGACAAGCCTGAATATGGACAATGCTCCAGCTACTACCTAACACTACTTAGGCAGAAAACACTACATAAATATTTATCACCACAGAATACAGCAGTGAGTCTTTAAATGAAAGTTTTAAACAGATAAAGGAGCAAGGAGACTCTAGAGAAGGCTTTTAACTGCATAGAAACCAGTTATACAATACACTCCTTGGCAGGAAATCAGAACAAAAACTACCTAGAAAAGACGTGCCAGCAATGTCACAGTAGAAACCTTATTTATCAGGCCCTGTGAGGCAGAAAGTTTTAGTACAACTGTGCAGATTAGTTTAAAGCTATAAAATACAGAAAAAAGTATGCAGCAGAAAATAAAGTGTTATAAATATCTATAAGCAATAACTAATAAAAATAAGCAAAAAACAGGATACTTAAAGTTACATGTCGCATATCAGAGTTTTGCTCAGTGCCCTTCCTCTGTTTCTGAAGGTTTTAGTTCTTTCAAGATAATGTCATAGCTTCAGAGGTAGGTACTAAGCTATTGATCCTAGGGCCTATATAAGCCAAGCCAAAAAGGTACCCTGGTTTTTTCGCCCCAAGAAAATTATTTTCCTGTGCCCCTGTCAAGCAGACCCACAGAAGTGATCCCCGGGGTGAATTTCCTATTTTCCATTCAATCATCAAGATTTTTCTTGAAGAATGCTAATGAGGAGCTTTGTTTGATATAGATAGGTAGTTAGTTCCAGAGTATGTCTGAATTGTTTGTGGGCATACATGATATGACTAACCCATTCTCACATTTTTTAGATTCTGGAAAGCGGAGGAGTCAGCAGCAGGGGATATCCATGTTAGATGGTAACAGGCACATTTTGACATGGCACTACCTGTGAAGCAGAGGACTGTACTAGCTTTACTACATACCAGTAATAAGTAAGCAGGTACAGACACTGAAAACTGATGTTTACAAAAACACAATACCATGCTTATCCATTCACAGACTGGGCAGTCTGTGCATTAGACATAGGTGATCCAAAGTCACAATGTCCAAAGGAAAAGGCACAGTTTTTATCACCACCTGCACTGGTGGTGAAGAGAATGCAAAAGTGTATGTCTTTCACAGGGAAGTGGGTGAGTGTTGAGGTGTATCAAAATCAGGAAATGTACTTATTGGCTGTGTACACAGTTTTATGGAGGATTACAGTATTGAAGGCCTGGCTCACTGTGTGTGTGTGTATGGTGGATGTGGTTATGTGGATGTGTCCGCACAGACACAGCCAAGGCATGTGTGGAAGCACTTTTCTGTGGCAAATTGGACAGATCTGAAGCAAACATGGTAGAGGGGTCATCTTCTCATCCATACACTCATCCAGGAGAACTGGTACTAACAGGAGCTGCACTAACTGTCTGACAACTTTGGCTAGATGTCAGTTTGTTACCTGAATACGATTGCCATCTTCTGTAGGAGTTGTCTGCATGACTATAACCATTATAATGGGGATGGCATCTCCTGGGTGTAGACACACCCACATTCAATGTATCCGAGGAACTGATAGCACTGTGGGAGAAGGACCTCACCCATTCATGGCCAGATCAGCTAACATCTGAGGATGTACTAGATGAATGGCCTCGAGAATGGACCATCACCCTCAACCCAGAACAGACACTGCACATTTCAGTGTGTTATTCTTCCTGTTCAGTAAATCACTCACATGGTTCATGTAGTCCCATAAGTCAGGGAACACTACCTGGATAACCCTCATAACCTTTACCAAGACCCTAGTGGAACTATTCTGTGCCTCCACAATGGCCCTGCATATACATTTGATGGTTGCTACTGACACATTGTCTTCAGGTCGAGGGAGATAACCATACCTCCTACAAGCACTGGTACTGACTCCCCATGCATACCCATCTGCTCAGAAAGCTAGGTCCAGATTCTGACATGTCTGTACTTGATGAAATCAGACTACCCATATCTATTTTTCCTATCAAACTGCTCAATCCCAGAAAGTAGTGTGTCATAGGTATGCACACGCAGAGACTCTAAGCAGACACTCTGTGAAAGGGATGTGAAAGTCACACTCCTTGCGGCTGCCAAATGTTCTTCATCCCTGGACTGTGTCTACTTATCTGTGCTATCATCATCAGATGATAACGATCTCCCAAATTAGCTAAGGTAGTTGCACAGTGTTAGTGCCAGATAATGATTCACCTCTGAAATCACCAAAACAATACACAGCCAGTGTAAGTATGCCCAAAAATCACAAGCACAAACAAGTGATATTATTACAACTATTAATTTCTAAAGATACGAACATATAACAATGGCCACATACTGTGTGGATGGTTGTCACACATTGATGCCAGATGTATCTAAAAGAAACAGTTGAGGGAGGTATTATAAACAGTATTGTGACTAACAGCTACATATGGGGCAGATAGTAAATGTAGAATTAATACCTTTAATGTCTCTTGTGGAAATCCATGGAGGACTACCCATCTCTGCCCCAAATTAAAGAACAATATTGTGGAACTCCTTGTAGGTGAGGCCATTTACTCCTTTATCTCTGTCAGGGGTGGTACAGTAGATGGCCCATCATCTGTAGCCCTCTACACTCATGTTATGGTCTCCTTTCTGAGGATTGAAGCATAGATCATATCACTGACTCTCCAGTGAAGCTTTCATGATTCCAGCCCTGGTAATCCAAGTCTTTGACATTGTTCACAATGTCCTGGGAGACACGGTCATGGAAGAGCTCATCAGTATTGTAAAATCTGATGAGCTGTGTACCATGGAAAAGGAGACCCTGTGCCACCTCCTTATACTCTGCATCCATGAGCTGATATTTTTGGCTTTATGGGGCTTCACCCACATATTTCTTAGCCATATCTGTTAGTAATGAAAACACTGAAATTAAAGTCATGGTCCTACATGGGTTTAACACATCACAACATTTTGAAACTGATATTAATATGTAATACACCATGATTTATTAGGACCCAACACCAAGGTACATGTGTCCAGAAAAATGCAACACCACAGACACCCAAACAAAACAATAATAGGTGCATGAGTATAAGCTATCAAGCATGTGCCTTTACAAGTATAGCAACTATAGTCACACACATTTTAGCAATGATCTTGTGTAAATATATATTGACAGTACACATTACACTGGCACATAGCTATCTATAATCATAAAGGATATCGCTACCATGCTGGCATGTTACTACAGCCAGTGAACATGGAGCAATGAACCACTACAGACATCATTTACTATTACAAATACAGAGAGAAAAAAAAATGGTCCTTGTCACCCTTATAGTAAGTACCCAGCACACATAAATGTTAGCATTGTACAAAGAAGCAGTTGTAACAAGTACCACATATCTAAAAGTTGGTAGACCATTTTTTTCTGTTTCTTCTATAGCATTCTGATGACCCCTGCTATACACTGCTATTATATTGAGCAGATTTTCCTCCTGTGGGACAGATGTTTATGCTAACTAGGGTTCAGCTCATAACTGTTTCTCAGTTGCTCAAGTTGCATGATGAGCAAACTAGGTAAACATTATCTTAAATTCTAGAAGATGCCATCCACACATGAGCACCTGTAGTGTGCTCTGCTTATGTGCATTAAGATCAGACAGCAGGGACTGTGAATTGTCAGGCTTTTACTTTCAAAGCATACCACATTAGGATTATTAATTTTCCACAAGTTAACTTTTAAAGACCCATGTTCCTCACGCTTGCACATTAAAAGGGTCTGTTACACATTCAAGTGTTACAAATTGTTTTAACTAATGGCCATGGTAAATAGCACTGAATAATGTTACTATATCAAAACAGCACTGGAAAAAAGAATACTTTCACGTACTAACCAGTCATTAAGATTCCTGCTTGCTGATGTTGGTAAGGTGTGAGAAGAGTGTTCTACATGCTGCTTATTTGTTCAACAATTATGTGAGATGGATGTTCCATAATCTATAGATGAAAGAATGACAGCAGTAGTCATGCTATTTCTAGCCATCTGTAGGTGTATTCACTGCTGAGAATATATTCTGTAGCAAACAGATGAGATGGAAATCTGCTTGTTTTATGCCTTAAAGTACCATTGTAACCATAACCCTGCAGTACCTATATTTTATTAGTATGCTGTCTGACCTTCTGTACTATCAACTGCTTGCCTTCTTCTTTCACCTATGTCCCATCCTCTCATTTCCAATCTTTAATCTAGCAAAAAATAGATAAAAATAACACATACATACCCAAAAAGTGTTTATAGACTGATTTCCCTATCTCTGTAGTTATATGTTGCATTATGGTTGACATAGAACAATTGTCTGGTGCTTTATGTCCAAAGGGAAATTATAGTACTCCTACAATCGCAAAACTGAAGAAAATTCCTACTCTGGAAAAAGAATTTGCTATCATTTAAGCACCGGAGCTGAGTGTCAGTTACATCAGTAAGTAGTTTGGACACAGACAAAAGTAAGGCAAGGTGAGTCTGTTTTCAGTAACTGCTTCCATGGCTCTGCCTATTAATGAAAAAAATAAATAAATAAAAATAAAAAAATTTGCACTTCATCTGCCTTACTGTATTTGTGTTTCTTCCAACTTTATTACCTTATTTTGCTTTTCCCTCTTTTAAAAGTACTCAATTAAATTTATTCTGCTGCCTTTATTACTGCTTGTTAGTAGCCTGATTAAATTGTAACTGTTATCCTAAGGCCCTTGGTTTAAGCACTTGGGCTTCAAACCAGTTGTTTTACATTAAGAAGGTTTGTGGTCTGCACTGTTGTGGCAGGACGTAGCGTACATCCTTCTAAGTTGGGAACTGCTGATTGAAGGCTCAGTGTCTGTTATTCTAAAAGTGTATTAGTTCTAGGTTGAGGACTTAGGCTTCAGGCCAGTTATTTTACATTAAGGTTTGTGGTCTGCACTCTTGTGGGAGGAGAGGCTAGATTCTGCCCTTCTGAGCTGGGAATTTCTGGTTAAAGGCTTATTGCACATGCTTACTTGAACTATTTCTTTCTGAAATTGGTACGCCTTGTTTGCTGTAACATAGATTAGATTCAGGCGGGCTGGATCTAGCTTTGTTTGTATGACTTGTGCACTGACCCAGGCCATCTTTTATGGAGAAGGTTTCTCTGTACCCTAGTGGCAGGACTGTGCAGTTAGAACTTGTCTGATTGAAGACTGCTGGAACAGGGCTCAGTTTTAAGCTTTTTAACTGGTTAATTGGGTAAAGTGTTGTTTTGATTGTATCTGCTCTATTTTCTGGAAATATATATATATATATATATATATATATATATATATATATATATATATATATACTTGTTTCTCACCTTTCTGAACTAGTATAGTCCAGTTTTCATGTTATTGCTGAATCCAGGGTTGTGTTACAAGTTTCTGTGTTGCCATACCTTACTTGGATAGAAGGAAGTTTCTCTGTTCACCTGTGAGAGAGGGGAGCTTTGAGCAGCCTATCTGTCCCTGGAGGAGTGGTTTCAGCACAGAAGGTAGTAGTTTATTGGCCTTTTTGGGCTAATTTTGATTGTATCTGCTCTATTTTCTGAAAAAAGAAATTATATACTTGTTCCCCACCTTTCTGAACTGGAATAGTCCAGTTTTAAGGTTATTGCTGAATCCAGGGCTGTGTTACAAGTTTCTGTGTTGCCATTACCTTACTTGGATAGAAGGAAGTTTCTCTGTTCACCTGTGAGATAGGAGAGCTATGAACAGCCTATCTGTCCCTGGAGGAGTGGTCTCAGCCCTGAAACTAGTAGCTTATTGACGGTTTTGGGTCAATTCCTATCTCTTTCAGTTTCCCTGCTTTAGAACCAGCATTTGTGTGGTTTTGCATGATTTTGCGCATAGCTCTTCACTTTTTCCCTTAGAACTGTTCTAAATCTCAAAGTAAGCACTCTATTTTCATTCTAAAGCTCTGTAGTTGCTAGTATAAGTAATCTTATAAGTAAGCACTAATAAACTAAAACACTACACCCTCTTATACTCCCTTTAAGTACTTGGCTCCATATTGGTCCTTTTTGATCAGTCAAATAGTAGTTCCTTATACTATTCTGGCATGTCCAAAAGTCAGTTTCAGGTTTACTCTCCATTCCAGCTGGTGAATCTGGTAATCTTGAGGCAATGTTACAACTGCTTTATGTACACAGACCACCCTCTCCTCCTCCCAACAAGCTCAAATATATGTGAGAGATGCAACTATATAGCCAAACTAGAGGCTGACTTCTCTCAACCCAATACTGGCGCAGTCAGTCAGGAGGAGAAGGTAACCACACACACCACAAATTCAGTCTCACATAGACCTATCACAACAGAAAACCAAACACATAAACACACAAAAGCATACTCGGAGGCTCTAAATAAAAATCTGCCCAAGCAGCAGAGACCTCCAAAGCAGACATCCAAGCAACCGCTACCTCACAACAATACCCATGTATCACATAGTTCACAAAGTCAGTGTGCCACACAGTCACAACCCTTAAGGCTAAACAACACACCTAATACCTTGTAATAGGTGACTCTATTGTCAGACACACTAACGCCCCACTCACCAGGCTGAACAAGGAGAAGCTCACTGTAAGCTGCTTGTCGGGTGCCAGGATCTGCCACATAACACAAGCACTCAGGTCACTCCAAAGCAAGTACAACTATGACTCCGTCATTGTCCATGCTGGTGTGAATGACCTGAGACATACCTCCCTGGACTACATGAAAAGAGACATAAAGGAGCTCTCTGATCATGTAGCCCAGGCCGGTATGACCCTGACCTTGAGTAGCATCTTACCCTCACCAAGAATGATGCCACAGTATAAAGACAAAATGATCAATTTTAACAATTGGCTAAAGTATTGGTGTCATTCAAAGGGGATCCAGTGTCTGTCAGCCTGGGATGACATGCTCGACAAGCCACATTGCTTCTCTAGGGACGGCTTGCACCTGTCACCCCTGGGCTTTCAAATACTGGCTAAGGCTCTTGCCACCCTCATAGTGCCTTTTTTAGGCAAGGCTCAAAAGACAAACCCACCTCCATAGACAACACAAGGAAAAAGAAACTAAGGGTAATGATGCTCAACGCCAGAAGTCTAAACCTCAAGATGCATGCACTCAAGGCTCTCCTCAGCATGGAGAATATCAATATCTGTGCAGTAACAGAAACCTGGTTCAAGGCTCCCGAGAGCACCCCAGCACTACCAGGTTATACCTCATACCATGCTTTTTGGCCCCAAAACTCAGACCGAACCACAAAAGGAGGGGGAGTATCCATATTCATTAAAGATACCCACACCTCCAGGTTAGTGGCACTGCATGAAGCATCGGAGACCACCCATGTGCAACTAACAGTGGGCAAAACTGCCTTTCAATTTGTAGCCTGCTACAGACCACCCTCCCAAACTCAGGAACCCCACTCGGCTTTCCTGAGAACACTGGAGAATATGAAGGTCTCTCCAAACACCATTATATTGGGTGACTTCTACTACCCAAACATAGACAGGGAGCACTACTCAAGCCCCAACACCTTCGCCTAACGGTTCATAAAATTTATAAACTCAAATGCTATGGAACAACTGGTCACCACTCCCACAAGAGGGGAAAACATATTGGACCTGATCATCACCAAAATGGGGACTCTATGTTCCATACCAGAGGTATACCCCTCATTGGTAAGATCTGACCATAAATTAATCTCACTGGACATCCATATCCCGTCCCCACCCCCAGCCAAGGAAACCACGGTGAAGAACTTCTCAAAAGCAAATTTCACACTTCACAAAACTGAGGTGGAATCCTTCAAAGCCCCCGGGCCAGTGGAACATACGGCCCAAACTGCAGAATCCTTTACAAACGCTTTCTATGGACACCTACAGGAATGCATGGATCATGCTATCCCAAATAAAACCAAGACTCATTCCTCCAAAGGCAGGAGACCTGTCTGGTGGACCCCAGCCATAAATAAGCTATACAACAGAAGGAGGAAGCTACTACATGATAGAGCAAAATCCCAAAAAGGGAAGGCATCTCTGATCAGTACTAGCAAGAAACTATGATCCCTCATAAAATCATCTAAGGCCAGCTTCGAAAGAAAAATTGCACAAGATGCTAAAGATAATCACAAGGCCTTCTTTAGTTATGTCAGGAACCTGGGTGGCAACTCCCAGATATGCTCTGAGTTAGTTCAAAATGACAAAAAATACACTGAACCCACAGACATTGCCAACATCCTGGCAGACAGGTTCAGTGCAAACTTCTCCCCCCTTCCCCCCAAAAGAGCAAATGTCTATCCCAACAGAGTGTAGCCTCCCTGACATCACAGATGCACAGGTGAGAGCTGCCCTCTCCAAAGCAAAAAACACAGCATCAATGGGACCGGACGGTGTCCCGGGCTGCGTCTTACATGAACTCCAAGAAGAACTGAACCCTCACATAAAGTCACTGCTCAATCTCAGCCTTACTACAGGATATGTACCCAAGGAATGGCGTACAGCAACAGTGGTCCCACTTCACAAAGGTGGTGCCACAATGGACCCCGGAAACTATTGCCCTATAAGCCTGACTAGCCTGGTCTGCAAAGCTATGGAGCGTATCATAATGAAACTCATAAACAAAGACATTGGGAACCTCCACACACTGGATCCTACCCAATTTGGCTTTGTTAAGGGCAGATCTTGCCTCTTGAACCTGGTTGACTTCTTTGAAACAGTCACCAAGGCCATAGATGAAGGGAAGGTAGTCCACACAGCCTACCTGGACCTTGCAAAAGCCTTCGACACAATACCCCACTAGGGCATCATAAATAAGCTCACCAGCTTAAATATCAACCCCTATGTCAAAGATGGGTTGCAAACTGGCTCAGGGATAGAACCCACATGGTCAGAATTTCTGGGGCCATGTCAGACTCTAAACCAGTTACAAGTGGCATCCCACAAGGCTCAGTCCTGGGACCTCTCTTGTTCGGTATATATTTCTCTGAGGTACAGGCCAACATGGGAGGACTATGGCTGACCAAGTTTGCAGATGACTGCAAACTGGGTGCCATAACTGACTCACTGACTGACACAAGCATCCTCCAAAAGGGTCTCACAGAGATGGATAACTGGTGCCAGAGCCATGGCCTAAAGCTAAATGCCAAAAAGTGCATAGTCATCCCCTTTGGGAAAAACAAAGTGCCCACAAATTACCACATAGGTGGTAATCCATTAAGTACGGAAGAAGTAATTAGGGATTTGGGGACCCAAGTAGATAGCAATCTCTCCTTTGACAATCACGTTGTCAAAGTGGTTAGAAAGACCTTCTATATAGCCCACCTTATCACGAAAGGGTTCACATCTAGATCAAGAGAGGTCATTGTGCCCCTCTACTCATCACTCATCAGGCCCATAATTGAATACAATGCCCCATGTGGGATGTACCTTACCCGACACCTGCAGCAACTGGAAAGATCCCAAAAGTACCTCACCAAGAGGATCAAGGGACTCAAACAGATGCCCTACGCAGTTAGGCTAAAGAAACACCAGCTCTACTCAGTTGCTTACTGCCTACTCAGAGGCGACCTGTGCCTGACGTATAAAGCCATATCCAACCCAGAATTAATGGACATGCTCCACCTCAGGAAATCCAAATCCCTTAAAGCTACATGATCCAGGGACTTAAACCTCAGCACAGAAATAAATAGGACATGCTGGAGGGACAGATTCATATCCCAGAGGCTCCCCTCACTCTGGAACAAAATCCCAATCCATGTTAGGGAGAGTCCCTCAATGACCCTCTTCAACAGAAATCTTGCAGAGTGGATGGGTGATCATAGGTTTACCTCTGGGATCTCTTCTGTGTCCCTACTAGACAGAGGCACAGTAAACTAACCTCAAAAAGGCTATCTTCTGTGACCTACTATACAGAGGCACAGTCAACTAATCTAAAAGGGTGGCGAAAGCAAAAGACACTCTGGCTAGGCTTATAAATGCCCTAGGGCAGATAGCCTAGTATCAACCTATGAACCTATGAACCTATGATATGAGATATATATTCGTGTACTGGGTGTGGGGGTATAATCCTTTGAGAGTAGAATGTCCTTTTACAGTTTCTCAGTCTGTATCTGTCTTTCTTTCCACTTAATATCTTTTTACACCTTTCATCCATGAGCTACAGTAGCATATCTAGCTAATGGTGTGTTTGATGGATTATGGCTGAGAGGTCTATGGGCTTTAATCCTGTCATGTGTGTACTGTTTTCTTGATGTCCTGTGTTGTGAAACCCTAAAATGTGTTTTATTGACACATCCTGTGAAACATTATGTAACGTGTAGCTAATGCTCACATTAGTCATGTACTAAAATCCATTTTTATGTAATATTTGTGCTATTTGATGTATTATCACAACATTAAATATTCCAATAATCAATATGTAAATTATGTTTGTGAGTTTTCTACTTTCCAATGAAATGTATATATGCATTTCTGTTGCATTATTTCTTTAATAAGTTAACAATATAATGTAAAAGAAAATTATAGCTAATGCTTGATTATGTTTCCTTCACTGGTTCGGTCTATCACACTATTTATACTGCAACACAGCACTGTTTTTTTTTGGGGGGGGTTCAGAATACTGGCACATTGTATGTTATTCTACAATGTTGTTTGCAGTCTGCAAATATTCTGCATTTCTCAGGTGTGAGAACCTCATGAGCCATGTGAAGGCTGATTTCCTTGGTTGCTGGCCTATCTATTGCAGTTTGTATGAAGAATGTAACAATAACAGTCATGTATACATAACGACTGTGGTCTTTGCTTGAACCAAACACCCTTTCATCCAGCACATTTGGAATTTACTTATATTGTCAAACTTTAACATGGTGCATACGAAGGACTTAGGAAAAAAACACTTTTCTGTATTCAGACTTCATGTGAGAGTTGGTAGAGAGCATCTTCACTACCCATAGATGTGAAACAATGAATGACAGTTCTTGTCTTATGACAAAAAAGAAAAGACCTTCAGCCAAGCTAATGTTTTGCTAATCATAACATGACTGAGCTTCCACTTCAGGACCAACAGAAAACTGACTTTATTAGATTAAATGTAATAGCTTCCATGGCTCCTTTTACTTTGGATTTAATGTTTACCATGTACAGTATTTTGAATCCCTGATTCTTGAAGTAACATTGCTCACTCTGAAGTTGTCCATACTGCTGTGATACCACCTGCAAATATCTGCTGAATTACAACTGTATTTAAAGTTCTTCTGTTGCATTTGTAGCTATTAGGTCGGTCAAGAGAGTAAGAGTAAGGCAAGCAGGGTTTCAAGTCCATTGAGGTGTATGTTATGGCAGTGTGACCACCAGATATGAGTATGCTAATCACGGCCTATCTGCCTTTTTTTAAATCACTCCATATGCACATGCTCTGGAAGCTAAATCTGTCAAGTTAACCATAACTGATATCCCATTATGAACCATCTTAAGCTGGAGTCACTGGTCAGAATATATTCTCATCAGAAAAAATGTAAAACTAAACGTCTTGGAAATACAGACAAAAATGGTCATAAAAGAACACCAGACTTTTATTCGCCAATTCAGTAAGTGCTTTCATCTCCAAAACTGAGACTTCATCAGACTGAATATATACCTTTGCAAAACACATTTAAATACTCCATCAGAACCATTAATTAATGTCACATGACTTCTTCTTTCTTCTAATTAATGTCTTAATACTTTTCTTTTCAAATAAGCCACAACATCTTTGTGGTTGTTCAATCTTGGTGGGTAACATGCATTCAACCTTACTTGCCATAAATGTTCAAGCCAGCCGAGTTCCTCATCTGCATTAAACATTGCTTCATACCCTTTTATTTCTCCTAACACCAGAAACTTAAAATCTGTCTGACATTTCCCTGTTTTGTAATGCTTACTCATAGCATTGTTTGCATATCTTAACTCTACTGCCCTTTTGTGCTCATACATCCTTTCATTTAATTCTTTGCTTGTACATCCTACATAAAATGACCCATACAACCTGCAAATAATTAAATACACTACATATTTTGATTTGCATTAAAACTCCCCATTATATTAATTTTACAATTATTAATATTCATTTCTTTAATACCATCACACACCAAATCACATAAATTGCAAGGTAGACATCAGGGAGGATACCTCCTTTCTTTTACTATATTTCTTTTTACTGTACATATACATACAATTTCTACATGTTTTATGCATTTTCTTATTATAGATATTGGTATATGTTTTTATGGTTGTGGAGGAATATTACTTTAAATTGTGATGTCATACTGATTGCTTTAGTATTTAATCAAGCATCATTTGCAGTGATGTGGTCTGATGAAGCAACATTAAGTTGTGAAAGCACTCACCCTTTGTTTTTTGCAATGAAGTACTGTGACTGATTTCCAGTGTGTAACTTTGGTGCCTTAATTTTACTTTTGCTGTTGTGTGTTTTTGGGCACCTCAGTGTACCTAAAGCCATTTGAGTTTGTATCTTCATTTCCATAAGTAGCCACAATGTGTTACTTGAAAACAACTTTGAAGTGATTTATTCAACTCTAACTGTTCCCATTCCCGCCACATTCAGAATCAAAGTATACAAAGACTTAATGTCTAGAGTGACTAATAAATCTGAATCTAATACATTAACATTCATAATCTTCTGAACAAAATCAAACGTAACTTTTATATATGAATTGCTCTTCAAAACCACTTTTTGCAAGTGTTTATCAACAAAAATTGAAATGGGTTCTGTTTTAGTGCCTTCACTGGCCACAAGTGGTCTGAAGGATGGATTATCTAAATCTTTGTGGAAATTCAGAAAACCAAAAATCCTACTAAACTTGGGGAATTGTTTCTAACATATTTTCTTATTTTTTCAGTTATCCTACCTGTGAAACACCATTCCTCAATTAAAGAATCTATAAATACATAAGATTTTTTGACTTTCATAAAGGAAACTTGTTCATAATAGGTGGTATCAGTTAACATAGCGCACATTTTTCCACATAAACAGTTTTATCTAACAATACCAATGAATTCCCTTTGCCAGCTTTGCAAATTAAAATACCATCATTAATCAAATCAAAAAATATTTTACATTCATATGTAGACATATTATAATATTTATATTTACTTTGGTTATCCAAAAGCTAAATTATTTGCAATGCTGTCATAGTTAAAAAAAATTCAAGTTGTTTTCTTAGTGATGGGTTATAGGTACATGGTCAAAAGAACACACTGTCTTTGCCTGTGTCTTTACACAAAAGTTTAAAATTGAGCTTTCTGTTAAACTCCCTTAATAACATCACTTTTCTTCGCCCTCCCTGCTGGAACAAAATTCCATCCTTTACTTAAAACTCTACACAAATCCTCATTCAACAATTTAGATGACAGGTTAACTATTTTAAAAGAGCAGTCAACAGTACCTGAAGTGAAGTTTAATTTCTCCACTTCCACTATTGCGTCTTGCGAAAAGCCTTGTTCTGTCCCCCCTGAGTTCAAAAGCCATTACCTCGGCCCAACTGCTGTTGCCATTTACCCCTTTCTGGTACATGTGCGAATTCTGCATGAACTGGCTTTGCTTAAAATTTGAATTATTATTAGATGGAAATTGTCTAGGCACATTATTCCCCTCCAAACGCTGTCCCCATTGTGCTAGGCATTCAGACTTTCCTGGCCCACCCTCATATTCGTTCGCCTGTCTGTCCATGACATCATTTCCTGATTTAAATGACTCCTTATTGCTTTCTGCTTCATCGGACTCTGTTGTCACTCTCACATGTCACGCCCTCCTCATATTCTTTTAGATCTCTTTGGAATTTTTTTATTTTCCATTTGGCCAAAGTTTCATTTTCTTTGATTAACTTCTCTTTTATTAGGCAGAATTTAGTATCAAAATTATCTGCAGTCAACTTTTCTTTCAAAGAAAAGAAACTTCCAATCATTTCTGCAGTTCAATTGCTCTATTTTTGTTTGTTCAAGTTGGACAACATTTCAACATATTGTAGCCCCATCTTCTGATTTAATTCAACCCACATATCAATAAATTCCTTCGGCAAATCATTGCCATTAGGCATTTTAGGTATTCTGAGTCCTTTTGGAACTCTTTTCACTCAGAGACCGCTATCAAAATATAACACATCCCATTGCAAACATTTTAGTTTGATGATATCTCTCTCAAGTTCTCTAAAAGACTCTGTTACACTAAAAGTGTGGATGTCAAAATTAATAGAGTTATTACTTGCAAAAAATGGGTCTGAAGGTGGAGCTAAACAACTTGACAATACATCACTGCTTCTCATCAGCATATTTCCATTTATTTGGGGTGCAGAACTGCTTGCCAAGCCTTCTTGGTTCAACACAATTTAGCCACTGGGCGTATCATGAAGTGTGACACCTGTAGGCACCAATAAAAAAACTAGATGCAGCTTGGCTCATCATAAAATATTAACTCTTCAACACCAGAAAAAAATGTAAAACCAAACTTCTTGGAAATACAGACAAAAATGGTCATAAAAGAACACCAAGCTTTTATTCACCAATTCAGTAAGCACTTTTGTTTCCACAACTGAGACTTCATCAGACTGAATATAGACCTTTATATATATATATATATATATATATATATATATATATATATATATATATATATATAAAACGAAAAACTAGCAGCAAAAACACCAAAGCAACCCTTCCACTGCTCGAAGAACCAGTCGATGGAGGAACGTTATAAAGAACTTTATTCTCTTGTCTTAAAACCTTTTAAAACTTGCTATTCAGCACAATACTTCGACCAATTGATAAGAAACAACAGTTTGAATCAAGTGCTTTCGCTTGGTCCCATTGCCAAGCTTTATCAAGATGAAATGTCAGTAAAAATAAAGCTGTATATATAAAATTCATTGACCACCATGTGACAGCAATACTAATTAAGCTTTAAAGCTATACATTTGATTTCTAGCCTAACTGTTTTTCATCCACATACCACTGTTGTGCAATTCAATAATATTGACATACATAAAATATAAAACTTTATACTAAAATCCATTAAATCAAATTATCTATATGTTACCATCAAATTAATTCATTAAATATCTTAAAATGTACCAAATTGTATAAATACATATATAAAAAAACTTATTGCAAACATAAAACCATACATTTTTTATATATATATATATATATATATATATATATATATATATATATATATATAATATACATTGAATAAATAAATGCTTATATGAATGCTAAAAAATATTGTGAATATATATTCTCAATTAACTTGATAAATGTTTTCTAAACTGTCATTTACTAATCTAGTACCTATAAAAATTATTTAAAATCGATATGTTATTATGAAGTTTATAAATATATTGATTTATTAATCTACTATACTAAAAACATGTTTTTTTATTATTCAAATGGTTAAACATTCATATGTGATTACATCAATTTACTTATAAGTCACAATCTGGACATTCTTAGTTTAAGGACACTTTTTATATTTATATTATCGTTTAGACTGGGACTTGTGGCAGCATCCAATTTGAGCTGCCACAAGAGTTCCTTATATTCTAAACGCGTTTCCCAGTCTCCCCCTCTACTATCCATTTGCACCTGTTCCAACACAATAAACTTTATAAACATTTCAGGACATGAAACTGAGTGTTTATAAAAGGCATTTGTTTCTTTTTTTCTGGAAACTTCATACATATGTTGATAAATTCTCTTTCTCAGAGACCTTTCTGTTTTGCCAACATAAAAACTAAAACACTTGGTACAATGACCCAAGTAAACTATTCCTCGCGTTGCACTATTCGCGTGAATGTTGGCTTTGAAACAAAAATTCCTGGAAGGAATATATAAGGAATCTCTATTCAGAATGTATGTACATTGCTTGCAACTTCCACATTTATAGGTGCCTTTTTTCCAATTCTTATTGTTACTAATTCTTTCTTGTGGTTGAAATAGTTCCTTTATGTTAGTGTCCCTATGTCTAGTAAACTTGGGATACCTCGGAATGTGTTTACTTAGTTCTTCGTGTCCTGTTAAAACCGGCCAAAATTTACTAATAATCTCTTCAATTTGTTGTGAATCACTTGAATAAGTATGTATATAGTTGTTAGAAAAAGCAGCGTTGTTAATTTCACTGGATTTTGCTTCTACAGTTTGGCCCAAGCCTAATAAAGGGGGGTACTTGCTCTCTCTATGTTCGACAACTTCTTTACTTATCGCCTCTGTCAAACCCTCAGGGTAACCCCTTTCTAAAAACATGTTTTTTATTACCAACAATTCTTCCATAAAATGTTCTAGGGTACTTGACATTCTTGATGTCCTTACCATTTGCCCTTTAACTATGCCTTTCTTTTGATAATAAGGGTAACCACTTGTGTAATGCAAGTAAGTGTTAGAAAATGTAGATTTTCTGTATAATTTAGATGTAAACCTGTTGTTAACACAATCTTTAGAGATTGTGACATCCAAATAATTAATTTTTTCATCACTAATAGCATATGTAAACGACAAAAAATTGGTCGTAGAATTGATGTAATCAAAAAATTCCAAAAATTGTTCCTCGGTACCGGTCCACAATATACTTATGTCATCTAAAAACCTGGTGTAATGCTTGATGTATTCCTTCCATTGAGTGGAAAAAATGAAATCCTGTTCCCATCTATGTAATATTATATTAGCATACATAGAGGCACATGGTGCACCCATTGCCACCCCCTTCTTTTGTCTATATGTTTCTCCATTAAAAAACATGAAATTATTTTTTAATATAATTTCCATGAATTCTACTAATACATTTATAGTATTAGTTGACAAAACTGATTCTTTAACTAGTGTTTCATTGAACCACTCTAGTCCCTGCTCATGGGGAATACTTGGGAACAAGTCCACAATGTCGATGGTTATTAGTAATAAATCCACTTGGAAAGATTCTCTCTGTATACCTCCTAAAAAATCCCAAGAATCTTTACATATATGTTGCAATGTTGTAGAAAACTTTTTAGCCTAAAGTCAACAAACTTGCCTATGGGTTCTAAGATCCCTCCTTTACCTGACACTATTGGCCTAAACTTTAATGGTTCAAGACCTTTATGTGTCTTCGGAATTCCAAAAATTATTGGGATTTTGGGTTTGTTGACATTCAGATAATTGTAGACCTCTTCATTTATGAAACCTTGTAGTAGATAATCCATTAAGGTGTATTTAATTTTGGAATAAGCCAAGTTCACTTCATTTCTGGATACCAACTCATATTTTTCAGAATCTTGTAATAAATCAAACAAATACATTTGATAATCTTGCATGTACATCAGAACTAACCCCCCTCCTTTATCTGGCTTCATGGTTCTGCATTTTCTTTTCTTAGAAGCTGTATTAATGACATCTCTTCTGGCTTCATATTCACCGGAACCCTAGTCGATTTTTTACAAGTGATCTTTCTTATTTCCTTACTGACCATCTCTTCAAATACTTTTAAACATGGGTTAGTTGGGGGGTTAAAGGTACATACACTTTTACAAAGCACATTTAAATACTCCACCAGATCCATTAATTAATGTCACATGATTTATTCTAATTAATGTCTTAACCATTTCCTTTTTAAATTAGCACAATTGCAAATATCATATGGGTAAAGAGACACAGAAATAAGATGATAAATGTCAAGAGGTTCAAGTTGCACTCAAAGAAATGTGACAATGTAATTCTCACATAATCTACACATATATCTGGACCCATATCACCATAGGAGTACACACATGAAGATGTATACAACACTGAAGAGAGACCACATTTTGCAGTACTCCAACCAATCAGTGGTCAGTGGGGCCACATACAGACACACAATCTTGTGACTGAAACATGCAAATGTAATGTGGAACTGTTCAATGTGTAGAATGCCTAGAACCTATGACCATGCAAACTATGGGGAAGCATAATTTACTGCTATGATGTTATACACAGGAGTCAATGGCATGCTTGCAATTCATGGATGCAGGACAGCTGTGCATAAAGGGAGCACACATCACTGCAACACATAAACTACCACAGTAGTACCATCACCCCTGATGGTGCATGAAAGCCAACAAGCAGTCTTTCTTTGCAGGAAAGCGATGGAAAACTCTCATGTGAAGCAGAGGAAGTGACCTTGGTGCATATGTAGTTACTACAGTACTACATGAAAAGAAAATATTTGTGCATAAAGCATGGAAAGCACTGTGAAGAAAGGCATACACGTCATATCCTAATAACATTGCCACGCCACAGCTGCACATATACTGTCAATATGGCTGCAATGTTAACTCAGAGAGGAGTCAATTGAGAAAGTATCTATAAATATATAAAAAAATATATATATAATATATATATATATATATATATATATAGATATATATATATATATATATATATATATATATATATATATGTATGTGGTATAACTGTACTCCTGCAGGTATCAGTGCACACCACTGATGATGTATAGCATACTCTCAGTGGAGATGACTGCATCAAAAGTGTCTGCAAAATATAGTGTCATATGAGATGACTCCAAAGGACAAAATCTGTTTCAGTAGACAACTTCTGGTGGTATATGTAAATGACTCTGTCCAATGTCCTGCACAGCACATGGGATTCACATGTCACAGGTAGTAATAGGCATCTGACATGTACAGCAAATTGTAACATTAGAAATTATATAATGGGAAAATGTGTGTGGCACAAAGTAAGGGAACTGATAGGGAATGCACAACAGTCATTTGATTCATAGGTTCATGGGTAGGTGCTAGGCTATTGGCCCTAGGGCCTATATAAGCCTAGCCAAAAGGTACCCTGGCTTTCTCCACCCAAGAAAATTATTTTCCTGTGCCACTGCTGAGTAGAGCCACAGAAGTGATCCCCGGGGTGAATTTACTATTTCCCATCCAATCATCAAGATTTTTCTTGAAGAGTGCTAATGAGGAGCTTTGTTTGATATAGCTAGGTAGTTAGTTACAGAGTATTGGAAGTATCTGGGACATGAATCTATCCATCCAGCATGTTCTGTTTATTGTGGTGACAAGGTTTAGGTCCCTAGAGCGTGTAGCTCAGAGGGATTGGGATTTCTTTAAATGGAGCAAGTCCAACAGCTCTGGGTTTGACATAGCTTTGTATATTAGGCAGAGACCGCCTCTGAGTAGGCGATATATGACAGAGTACAGCTGGAGATTTTTGAGACAGTCTGTGTAGGTCATCTGTTTGAGGCCGGTAATCCTCTTTGTGAGGTATTTCTGTGGTCTTTCCAGTTGTTGTAGATGTCTTGTGAGGTACATTCCAAAAGGGTACTCTAAAATGGGTCTAATGAGTGATGAGTAGAGGGGAACAATGACCTCTTTTTTCCTGGATGAGAAACCTTCTGTGATGAGGTGTGCCACATAGAAGGATTTCCTGACTACTGTGGTGATGTGATTATCAAAGGATAGACTACTGTCTACCTGTGTCCCAAGGTCTCTTATCACACATTTGGTGTTTAGTTTACTACCGCCTATGAGGTAGTTTATGGGTACAGAGTGTTTACCAAAGGGGACGACAATGCAGTTTTTGGCATTGAGCTTGAGGCCATGGCTTTGACACCAGACATCTGTCTCAGTGAGGCCCTTTTGTAGGGTGTCTTCATCATTAAGGGTTTTGATTATTGCTCCTAGTTTGCAGTCATCTGCAAACTTCATTAACCAAAGATCTTCTATGTTAGCCTGTACTTCAGAGAAGTAGATACCAAACAGGAGAGGACCCAGGACTGAACCCTGTGGTACTCCAATTGTCACTGGTCTGAAGTCGGATTTGGAGTCTGCTACTTTCACAGTGTGGGTTCTGTCAGTGAGCCAGTTGGCAACCCATTTTGTGACATAGGGATTTATGCATAGTTTGGAGCCAATGTTCTACAACCCACTACGACAGTTTATTAATAATAGGACAATCCAAATGGCATAAAAAACAATCCAGTAGGTGTAGGTCAAGCGCTTTCGTAATCAAACCTTCATCAATGTCTTTGTTTATAAGTTCTATGATGATTCGTTCCATGGCTTTGCAGACCAGGCTCATCAGGCTAATGGGATGGTAGTTCCTGGGGTCCGTGGTGACTCCCCCTTTGTGGAGTGGGATAACTGTCACTGTGGAATGACCTGAGTGCGTGCATTATGTGGTGGATCCTGGCACCCAACAGGCAGCTGACAGCAACTTACTCCTTGTTTAGCCTGGTGAGTGGAACATCAGCGTGCCTGACTATAGAGTCATCTCTGACTAGAGTGCTGGGTACGTTGTTATGCCTTATGGGCTATGGTTGAGTGGCACACCGAGTTTGTAGGCTATGTGTCATTTGGGTTGCATTGGGGGGGTGGAGGTTGCTTGCATTTCTGCTTTGGAGGTCCCTGTTGCTTTGGCAGATTTTTATTGAGAGCCTCCGTGGATGTAGGTGTGTGTTTTGTGTTTTTATGTGTGTGTTTTGGTGGTGTATGTTTTGAGGGACTATGTGATGAGTGCGGTGTGATGCACGTGTTTACCTTCTCCTCTTGACTCTCTAGTCCAGTCTTAGGTGAAGAGAGCTTTGCTTCCAGTTTGGCTATATAAGTGCATCTCTCACAGGTTGTAGTATTGGGTGGTAGGAGGAGAGGGTTGTCTGTGTACATGAGGCAATTGCTGCATTGCCCCAAGATGCCCAGATTCATCAGGTAGACAGGAGAAAACACTGGGAGCTGACCCTTAGACATGCCTGGATAGGTGCTTATTTATTAATTACTAAAACTGTTTTCTTCTAGACAAGTGAGGAAAGTTGAGTGCTGTAATAATTTGTAGCTTATTTAATGCTTACAATGAGTTCTGAACAAGTGCTGAGCTCAACGAAAAATATTTGATTGCTAAAACTAAAAAACTGTCTAGTTCTAATGGAAAATTCGAAGAGCAGACTTTATGGTGCTGGGAATAGTTTAACCCTAGCTAAGTGACGATGCATAAAGCTTTTTTTTTTTTTTTTTTAGATAAGCTATCTAGTGCTTACCATTCCCACTGATAAGCTAGAAGGCTTCCCTCCAACACAGAAAGGCTTGGGGGCTCAGAAGCTTACAAATAGTCCTGGATACAAAAAATCTGTATCTGGACTAGATTACTTACAGGAAAGGCAGGAAACAAGCTTAGAATTTTTTTTTTTTTGTAAAGTAGAAAGGGAGAAAGGAGGAGCAGAAGATAATTAATTCAAGGTTAAGAAACTAAGTGGGTTGGCCTTCTGAAATGTTCTCCCTGCGTTAGGTAGAATGAGGTAATGACACTAGACTGGGAGGAGTGTCACAGAAAACAAGCCTGAATATGGACAATGCTACTAGGTAGAAAAAAAACTGCAGAAATGTTTATCACAGCAGAAAAGCAGCAGTGAGCCTTTAAATGAAAGTTTTAAGCAGATAAAGTAGCAAGGAGAGTCTAGAGAATGCTTTTAACTGCAAACAATTTATATAATACACTCCTTGGCAGGAAATCAGAACAAACAAACCCAAACAGATGCTTAACAATTGTAGATAAATACCAGTTAATACCTCCCACACACAGTGAAACTAGCTAGAAAAGTATGCAGCAGACAATAAAAGTGCTATAAATAACTCATAAAAATAAGCAAAAAACAGGATACTTAATGTTATATATCACAGATCAGTTTGCTCAGTGCCCTTCCTCTAATTAGTTCAGTGTGAAATGCCAGAAACACTCACAAGTTAACTTCTTAAGTAACAGAAAGTTGAAACCTGAAATAACTTTTAAAAAAGCTCGAAAGAACCAATGAGGTGCTTATTCCAAGCCGTAGTCCAGTTAACCCCAATCAGCAATTTTTATAGATACATGCTTTCTCATTTGGAGTAATATACATAAATATGTGCTCTGACAGCAACAGCTGCAAATAAAGTTGCAATCACATGCAGGATACATTACATGGAAAAAGACAAAGACAATATGTATGATCCTGAGGCACCTCCCTGGATAAGTCAAACATCATGGATAAGCTTTGTTCTATTCTATTCTTCCATAAGGAGTCAAACATTTGTTTATACTATATCCTGGAAGAATGTAGCCAACAATGTCTGTATCTTGGGCAGAACCACATCCATGAGTACTTCTCATAGCTGGTCACTAATTTCATCTGGTGGTGATGGAGATCAAAATCGGTAGACTGCTGGAACAACCGCATGTGACCGTCCAGGCCCGACATCATTATGGGCTGCTCCTTTATCCTTAGACTGGGAATCCTTTGGCATGTGACAAGTGCATCCTCTCTAATATTTGTTATCTATGGGTGGGCTATCACATTATTCTTCTCTGTAACATGCAACATGTACAAACATTTGACAAATTAATGGTAAACAAATTGACATGAACACAAGAATACGAAGTGTTCAGTGTATCTTAAATGCTGTCACTCGAACATGCATATAACAGATACCATACAGTTCATACAAGATATGAGTAAAGTTATCAACACAAACGTGAAAGAGCAGTGTCCATACTCAACAAACCCCAATAATTAATGACTGTGGACACTTATGACATTTAGTTGACACATATTAGGCACAAGTACATGTCATGAGGGATATTTATGAATTGAAAGAGATTACTATAACATCTTAAATCTTCTGTGAATTGCTGTCCCTGAAACCTAATTCTAGGACTCCACTACAATAAATATGATGAACCTTTATAGGCAGACAATGTAGTAATGAGGAGGTTAGATGTAGGCACTAACTGTATATCCCATAAGTATAGATAGTGTGCCAATATCTGTATAGAGGAAAATATGCACTAAACTGCATGTAGTCTCATTTTATATAGACACATGTAAGGAAGACATGCATACCTTCAGTTCACCAGTGATGTAGTCAGTGCAAATTCAAAAAGCAAGTGAGGCGGGTATTTCTGGTAATGAAAGTAGCAAATTATTATCAGTAACTATAAAGTTGCTGCACATTGAGAATATGAGTGAAGATGTCACATATGTGGGAGACATCCATACTAATTAATTTGCACATGTCATGCGGAGAAGGTGCATGCAGGTATGCTCTCTAACTATTAATGTGTTACCCTAATATTGCATGCTGTATCAAATTATGGGAAACTGTGAAAGGGAGTGACAAATCTGTCTCACCTCACTATATTAATAACTGATATGAATAACAAACACACATGTGGAACAATGATACATACCCCATCTCACTATATTAATAACTGATATGAATAACAAACACATGTGGAACAATGGTACATACCCCACCTCACTATATTAATAACTGATGTGAATAACAAACAGACATGTGGAATGATGATACATATCCCACCTCACTATATTAATAACTGATATGAATAACAAACACATGTGGAACAATGGTACATACCCCATCTCACTATATTAACAACTGATAAGAATAACAAACACATGTGGAACAATGGTACATACCCTATATTAATAACTGATGTGACTAACAAACACACATGTGGAACAATGGTACATACCCTATATTAATAACTGATGTGACTAATAAACACACGTGGAACAATGGTACATACCTCTTGGAAAAAACAAGCACAATACAACTCTGAGACAGAGGACCAGCACTCATATGTTCATGTCAGAATATGTACCCTGTTGTTATGCTCTGTGGAAATTACACATATCAGGAAGTGCACATGGTCTTTCAGCAGGTGCACTGCTTAAAGTGTCTTGTTGACTTTCAGAAGCATCCATCTATTACAAATAATTTCATTTATCTTTGCAGTCCATGCACTAAAGACGACATTGATCTTGCAACAAATGAAAATTATTTGCATCTCATACGATCAGTTGTCCTACATGTGTCCTGGTGTATGTTTGACGTGATAGTCTATAAAAAAATAAAAAGAGCTAAGTATAGCACTGCTGATGATGCATGATGGGAGGACATGCATATGCATTTTACACTTAATGTGGGGATATGGTAAAGCTACTCTACAGGCTTGAAAAAAATTGGAGACTACATTGTGATGTGCACTAGTGAAACAAACATATGAAAAGGTTACATTCCTCACCTCACCCCTGTCATTGCTCCTCCAGATGGTACGTGCATTCAGTCACTATATACTTGAGAGCATTGTTTTTCTGGCCTGTTAGAAGACGTAAGAAAATAATAATGGCTACCACATAGTAAGGAACTTGATGCCTGCAGTAGTAAATCTATGCAACTGATACATGCCAACACTGTCTAACATTAACAGTTAGATTACTGATAAGGACATACAGTCCATTTAATGTGACTATACCTTAACATTTATATAGCCCTAATCACTGGTATACAGTTATATCAATTTTAGCATGTTTTCAAGACATACAGGCAGTCTTCATGCAAAGCATGACTATACTGATTACTATGTTTATGTGTATATAGAGAGCAATACTCAATCAGTAGCATAGATAGGGTGGTACTAAAGAAGTAGCTGCCACAGGTGAAATGTGTTAGTGGGCACAAGTGGTCATTCAAGACCAATCCTGATCACTTTTAATGAATATTGGCTTTTAAATGCCTGCATTGCATTTACAGTAAATCCTGAGCACTGTAGAGCTCCTTGTTGGTCTAAACTGCAGCAGCAACTACTTGCTGCTTTTGTAGCAAGCAGTTTGCTAAAGTATAAATGGAAGTAAAAACATTTGTTACTCTCTTATTTTTAATTAAAATCTGAGCACTGTAGTGCTTTGCACGGTCTATAAACTGCAGAAACTGCTACAAATCATTGTTGCAACATATTTTGGCCCCTTGGACTGGGTAGAAGTCCATTTTTTGTTTGTTTGTTTATTTGATTGCTACTCACATTAAGAGTTGAAGGGGTGGGGCACTAGTCTGTGGTACCAGCATGGAGTGCTAGTTAAAAGAGCTTACGGTTTTGTGTTTCATAATGCAAAAACATATGACATCTGCTGAGAACTCCTAAAAAAGAGGCCTTGATTTTATCCCTTATATTACTTGCAAAATGCCTCCTGTTATGTCATGCCTACTACAATTTAGAGTATCTTAGAACTTTGAATTATTCATGATGTCATTTGTCATACAATAATGTGCAGATGAGAAGCAATACACACACACACACACACACACACACACACACACACACACACACACACACACACACACACACACACACACACACACATATTAAAGTGCATTATATGCAGCATTACATGTTTAATCCTGCATTACTAATAATGTGTCTATATGCATACAACATATTTGTTTATTTGACATTTATTAACTGGGTTGGTCCAACTGGGCCAAAGGCCTATTTTCAGTGGAGACCTAAGGAGAAAAGCTCCAATCTACATGCAAACATACAATAAAATATAATAGACATAATGATACAGAGTACAATTCCCAAACCTGGGGAGACAAGTTCCAGTGTACCTATAAAAGCACAATACCTTAAATGTGACGTGGAAAAAATCCCATTGCAATAATATACAATGTAATAAAAGGTAATACAAGTTAAATAACAAAAGTATCACCAGGACACAGACATAACAGTGGTATAACAGTAGTGAAGGTATAATTTTGAAGTTAAAGGTTCCATCTGTATGATGCCAGAAGTGTACAAACACCATATTGCATGTGAGAAAGTAAAGGAATGAGGAGTAAAAGTGAAATGGAAGGAAATAATTTAATAGGTTTGAAGAGGATTGAGACAAATAGAGGGGAGGTAGAGACTGTAGAGATGTCAAGTGAGAGCTTGGCATGGGTAGGACCAAGTATTTAGGGGGTAAGGTTTTAACTCTCTTGTAAACTGGTATTGTTGAGAGATATGTCTTATGTTATGGGAAGTATGTCCCACACATGGGAAAGAGTACTTGTAAAGGGACTTTCCTACATTCTTTTTGGGTTTATAGATGTCAAGATGATGTCTGTCAGTGAGCAGAGATGTCAGAGGGGGATGTATTAAGATGCAGGGTTGGAGAGGGAAGGGCAGGAAGAGGGATTGTAGAGAACAGAATGTGTGATCTGTAGTTGAGGAAGTAGTAGCTGATGAAAGAATTCTGGCAAATGAAGCTTCTCAAGAGCAAGACAGTGGTGTGAGTTTTAAGGAAGGTTTGTGGTGAATCTGGCTATTTTGTTGTATGTTTAGTCAAGTCTGGACAAAAGAGTAGATTGAATGTTAGTAAGGACAAGGGCAGCATAGAATAAACAGGGTAAGAGGAGTGACTGAGTCAGAGAAATTTTGGAGGTAGGTGTAAGGATTTTCTGATTTCTGTAAAGTAGGCCAAGTTTCTGTTTTTTTTTTTTTATGCATTGTTAGATGTGTAGGTCAAATTTTAATTCATTGTTCATATATGTGTGTGCATGCATATGTGAACACAGATACATACACATGCAGCAATATATACCGCTATATAAATTCAATATAAGCATATCTGTTCCTTTGTCCCATTATTTATTTATTTACTTATTTACTTGTTTATTTATTTATCTTTATTTACCAGTCTGACTGGGTAATACCAATTTTCAGTGGAGGCCCAGGGACAAAAGCTCGATTTGTTTACATCGCATTATACTTAGTTCCAGTTAAACACATATTAATTACATTTCTCTTTACATTTATACACATACAGTAGTTACTAAGGAGAAAGCCCACGTGCAACTTAGTGGATTGGACAGGCAACAGTTATCTACAAAAAAATGTTTTGTCGTTTCAGTGAGAGCGTGAGAGAATTCTTTTTAAGGATAGTATTTGGAGATTATCATACAGTGAGCACAAAGTCTTAACCTTGTGATGATCTTCTGCAGGACCAGGACCTGTTAAGATGTTGTTTAAGCAGTGGTTTAAAACTAATACTATTTCAGTGTTTTGCAATGTATTGGGAGTAGACAGAGTCTCCTGCAACATTATTTGACTTATTTGTGAGTAGTAAGAATTTGTTACTAGAATGGAATTCCTTTGCTGGACAGTAGGTCAGTAATAAGTTTTGTAGTGCAGGGCATTTTTTTGGATGATGACTGTGTTTGTGTGCTGTAGATAGTTATGAGTATGTTAGGTAGTTGTGCAGTTCAAGCCACTATAATTGCTTTAAGCTATGACCATGGTGAGTCCTATGAGGGAGATTGGTGGCAAATTTAGCTAATTTATTGTAGCAGGAGGCAAGCTTCTTTCTTTGAGGATTGTTTAATTTTGTTAGGACTGGAGCGGTGTATAGGAGAGTTGGCAGTAAGAACCTGGTGGCTAGAGTTTTTCCTGCAATGTCTGTAAGGAATCCATTGATCCTAAAAAGGCAGCCTAGCTGCTGGAGTGTAGATTTAATGGTGTGCAGTATATGACAGCCATATTGGACGTTGTCACCTATTATAACTCCTAGAAGTTTACTGTGAGTTAGTTTCAATTACAGCATTATTTGCTGACTTTATGGTAAAAGATTGCTTTTGATGTTGTCAACTTTTTGAGTTAAAAAGCATTAATTTAGTTTTCTTGGGGTTGAGAAAGAGGTTTGATTCTTTGAGCCGGGTTTTTACAGAGGAGAAAGATTTTTGGGTAATGTCTTGGAGCTTATTTATTGTTGAGGCTACACATGTTAATGTTGAGTCATCTGCATGCTGAACTAAACTAGCATGGTGAGGAGAGGTATGGGGGTTATTAATAAATATACTAAATAGAAGAGGACCCAGGACAGAGCCTGAGGGACACCTGTAGTTACTGGTTGAAAGGATGAATAGGTTTGTTGCCATTTAACTGTTTGTTGCCTTCCAGATAGCTAACTAAGAAACCACAACAAGGAGTTTCATGAAAGTCCTATTGAGGAGAGTTGAACGAGCAGTTGCTGGAGCGAGACAGTATCAAAGAACATGGTGGACATAAGCAGACCATCACTTATTTGTCAGTTTATTATATGGATAAAATGTAGTAGAACAGTAGTATTGCTTTGCTGGGGGCTAAAGCCATGTTGTGTTTCTGAGAGCAGGTTATTTGAGGTTAGGTATTACATCAGCTCCATATAGATGCATTTCTCTAATATTTTGGAGAAGGGAAATAACTGCTATTGGTCTGTAGTTATTAAACTCTGTAGATGTGCTGCCTTTGTGCAGTGCAATGATATAGGATTTTTAACATAAGTTAAACATTCACTGTGCATAACACACGAGAGACCTGAAAACAGTTACCTTTGTGAAAATATATATCACTCCATACGTGTGGAAAAACAGATAAGTCAGATTTACACACATATGTAAGTACCACCATCCTATGCCACCCATTATGTGTTCTATGACTTCCAAGGTTTGACAATTAAACAAATGCTATACATCCATTATCAATGTCTGTCAAAAGGCAAAACACATGGCTATGCAGTGTTTTGAACCAACAGTGTTAACATCACTGACAGCAGCTGTGAAAAGTTTTCCTTGGTGTGTCATGTGATTGCGAGCACTGTGAGGATGTGATTACACATGCCTGTATGTGTCTTTTTTATGTAATCTATTTGTTTGTGATGTCATTGATTAGCAGAGGTATTGCAGTAAAACAAAAAACATGGCACATAAAAATATAAATGTAGAATATTTTATGTGTGTGTATGTTTGTGTGTGTATGTGTGTGTGAAAGTGTATGTGTGTGTGAGTGTGTATGGGTGTATATATATATATATATATATATATATATATATATATATATATATATATATATATATATGGATTCACTTCTGAATGTTCAATTTATGAAACCGTATCAACGAAGTTTCGGAATCTCGACATTTAGAAATAAATCCAAAAACGTTATCAACATTTATGCAGGTGGGCAAGCCCTCTTGCACCCCTCACACCCCCACTACTTAAATATACCAACCCCGATATCGCACTACAGCAAGTAAAAGGCAAATCTCCCATTCTGTGCTGTATCCAGATCTCCGTTAAGAAATTCAAAGTTCTAAAACTTCAATAATATGGTCTCAACCACATGTAATTCGAAGCTTTAGGATTTCAACATTCTGAAGTGAACATATATATATATATATATATATATATATTTTTTTTATATATATTTTTGAGAGATGTTTTCATAATTATATCTATGTATTGCTAAATATAGAAATATATGTCACTTGTATATAATTATATGTTTGGTTTCTTCTGTTAGTATTCATTTTGGGCTAACTATAAGGTCAGTTTAAATTAAGAAAACATGGGACTGAATTTTTATTGGCAATATAAAGTAGCCTGGTCATATGAGCTGGGAATCACACTGGAAAACTTTGTGCAAGATTTTTAATTGTCTAGAGAGCTGTTTAGTCTGTTAGTCAGTTTTCTTTGCCTCTATAAATTTGGCAAGTTTGTTTTTTGATGTCTATTGTATAGATGCAGTCACCTACAATTGATGTTTTATTTGTAAAACTATCCTGGAAACTGTCCCTGTACTCCGTTTCACAAAGAGCAACTAGTCTGCACAGTGATAAGAACTTCCACATGAATTTTGTATTAGATACTCCTGTTTTTACTCTATACACCTAAAGCAACCTTCTGGTCACTGAGAGAGTATAAACCATAGAAAGGAACTTTCCTGCTATCTCCGCAGCCATCAGGGTGGATATGGGCATCCTAAAGCAATGTTGCAGATGCCTCATGTTAATTGATAACCAACAAATTTTTAAACAAACTGATAAGATATGTAAGAAATGTATTTACAGAATGTTACTGGAGGAAAAGCTGTGACATACAAGCACTCATAATACCAGTCAGTTTGTCAGTAATGCAAACATTATACCCTCAACACACAGTGTGATTGGGACACTTAGCCCCAAATATGCTGAGACTCATAAATGTAATCTTACTAAACTCAAAAGAATTTGCAGACATAGCACCTATCACAAAAGCACTCTACCCAAATACGACCCCACACAATTCATACAGCCACATCTCATGGAGCCTTAGCTTCTAAGTCTATAAGGCAAGCCACCACACATTTCAATATTTTAATCATAGGAGACTCCATTATGAGATGTAGATGTCCAACTCACTAGGCCAAGTTAGGAGAAAGTCACAATCGGGGGCCAGGATTCACCAGATCACACATGCATTCAGGTCATCGGACCATAAGTACTAGTATGACTCAGTCCTAGTCCAGATATGTAAATGACCTGAGACTTACCTTCCTGGACTATATGGAGAGAGAGAAATGATGGAAATCTCTGACTATGTGTCCTAGACTGCTTTTAGTCTAGCAATGAGCAACATTCTACTTTCTCTAAAGATGATGCCACAATAAGAACAGAAGATGATTGAATTTAATAATTGGCTTAATTTTTAGTGGCATTCCAAGGGGATGAGATATTTGTCAGCATGGGAGGAAATGATTAACAGATCATGCTGTTTTCCCAGAGATAGTCTGCACCTGTTCCCGCTAAACTGTGAAATATTGGATAAAATATAGTCCTTTTCTAGAATGACTTTTTTAGTCAATGCCAGACTGACTAACCTTCCAAAAAACAAAACAAAAAAAACAACCCAAGGAAATCTAAAGTACTGGCTACTTAAAGTCATGAGTCTAAACAAGAAACTGCACTCCCTACAAGCTCTTCTCACCTTGGAGAAGGCAGACATTTGTACAGTTACCAAGACATGGTTTAAAGCCATAGAAGCCATGCTGGCACTGCAATGCTACCAAGCCTTTCCAAGTTTAGACTAGCTACTGCACAGACAGGGAGTAAAGGTGGAGGTGTCTCAATTTACATCATACGCCCACTAGGTATGCAAACATACTGCTCTGGTCCTCATTAACAAGGGAGAATGCTACACACACCCTTCCCAGTATAATGTCCTCTCTGGTAAGGACAGACCATAAAGCTGTCTCCTTTGAAATAACAATAAAAACAGAAAACCTAGCTAACCTTGGAACATTTATGAACTATTCTAATACAAATTTCTACTATTAAGTGATAACCTAGCAAAATTTCAAGACACCCCCAGACCTTGAGAACACTGCTTCCTATGTGGAATTATTCACAAAAACCTAGTAGAATCATGCTGAGAGATGCATAGAGACAGTTGTACCTACTAGGAATAAGCACAGAAAAAATTTAAAAAACAAGCCATCCTAGTAGAATCACAACATCAATAAGTTGTTTAAAAAAAGAAAAAAAGTTATAGCAAAAATTAGGAACTGCACTACCTGGCAGGATAAAAAAACTCTCTCATCAAGCAATTTGTAGGTTAAATCAAGTCTACTAAAGCCAAATTTGGTTAAAAATATCCTGCCATGCTAAGGACAACTATAAGGTTTTCCTTCGCTATGTCCATAACCTTATTGTAGTAGAAAACAATGTGCAGAACTAATTGTAAATGGAGCCAGCTACACTGAGCTGGAAGACATAGAAAGTCTACTGGCCAATAAATTCAACTTCAAATTTACCCCTCTGTCCTTCCCAGCCACCCCTCAGGAACTACCATCATACATAACCCTCCCAACTATCACTAGGGAGTATGTCCTTGATGTACTCCCTAAGACCAAGAATATGGCATTGACAGACTCTTCTTGTATCCCAGGATGTTTCTTAAATAGCATGAAACATGAAATATGAGGACCACTTGAGTCACTATTTAACTGGAGCCTCCAGACAGGCTTTATGCCATGCAAACTGCAATAGTCATCCCTTTGCAAAAGGGCAGGACATCCATATACCCCAGTAACTACAGTCCCATATATTTGACTAGACTCATATGCAATGCCACAAAAAGACATATCCTGGAAGTGATAAACAATGAAATGGGAAATCTTCAGACACTGGATCCAACCCAGTTAGTTTTTGTCAAGGGCAGATCATGTCTCCTCAACCTGGTGGAATTCCTTGAGAAGGTCATCTAATCAATGGAAGTGGGCAAAATGGTGCATACTGACTATCTTGACCTGGCTAAGGCATTTGATAGAAAACCCCACTTAGGCATTGTATACAAACTCATGGCTAGCCAGTAGAGGCTCAGAAAGGATTCAAGCAGTTAGGATAGAGACCAGCCAGTACCAACATCCGCCAGGGCTCTGTGCTAGTTCATCTCCATTTTGGCATCTATTTCCCTGAAGTCAACACTCACATCAAGTCCCAGTGGCTGACCAAATTTGCAGATGATTGCAAATTAGGTACAGTCATAAAATCCTCCCCAGGCACTATTATTCTTAATAGTGATACAGGCAAATACTGGTGCTAGAGCCATAGTTTAAAACTCAATGACATGAGATATATAAGATTCATGACATTGGCTGCTCATGGAAATTACCTCATTTATAATGTATCCCTAAGAGGAGACCCAGTAGTCAGGAATTTGGGAGCATGTGTAAGCAGTGACCTGGC
>NC_056735.1:1595714241-1595761741 GCF_019279795.1 Protopterus annectens | reverse complement strand
CCGAAGTCCAGGAGTGGAAGCAATAATTACAGGAGCTGCTTACCAAAATGTAAAAGATGAACATTTATGTATTAATTTGACTGGTTTTAACATCAGTGAAGCTACACAAAATCATTGCTATAAATAAAGGATTACATTTTGTTCCAAGTCCCTTTATTAATCTCCCTGACTTAGTTTAGGATATTAAATCTTTTTCTAGGTTATAAAAGTCCATTGTCTATGTAAAGATCTATCTAGCCCATTCAAAATATTAAGAGGTACTAAACAGGGGTGCCCCCTCTCCCCATTACTCTTTGACCTGGCTATTGAGCCTCTTGCAAATTATTTTAGAAATAATGTCAGTGTTAAATGGCATGAAGTGTCAGACAAATTATCCCCCAAGATGCAACTGTTTGTTGATGACCTACTAGTAACTTCTAATGATACTGAAAATTCAGTAGCTCACCTATTATATAATCTCGACTTCTTTGCAAACATCTCTGGTTTAAAATTCAGTTACAACAAAACTCAGGCACTTCCAGTGAATAAAAATCTTACTATAAAATTTAGATCAAAAAGAGACATAAATTGGGAGGGCACACATATTAAATATCTAGGTATCATTATT
This sequence comes from Protopterus annectens, assembly GCF_019279795.1. Taxonomy (NCBI): domain Eukaryota; kingdom Metazoa; phylum Chordata; order Ceratodontiformes; family Protopteridae; genus Protopterus; species Protopterus annectens. Next base: position 1,595,761,134 of record NC_056735.1, on the reverse strand, counting down.
GATGCTAATTATAAAAATTCACTCACATCTAATTACCAGCAACTTATAGGGCCGGATTCACAAAACCTCCATGTAAGACTTAATATGTCCTACTCGGAGGCTGCAGTTGAACGGTATGACGTCAGCGCGCCATGAATATTCATGAGGGCACGCTGACTCATCCGTAACTCTTACACGGACTGAGTAGGCAAGCAGGGGGCGTGTCCAATTTCTGAGCAGTCTAAAAGTCCACGCCCCTGCAAGGTTTTAAAAAGCATAATGTCAACAGACAAGAGCGAGTCCGCTCAAATGTACATGCACCCAACACCACACTCCCTGATACTGTAAACCCCCATCAGAGTTATAAAATGGAAAAAAATATATTTTTTTTAATCCACGATATAGCTGCCCGTATTTGCGCTTGTTTGCACGGGTGTGCCCATTGCTTAACCACAGTTAGCAATTGTGACATTGAAGAGCATATAAGAACTACTTATGCAAATTAATCCAAGTAGCAATGGCGTAATGGTAGAGCATATGCACAAAGAGAAAGCATTCACGGTTCGAGTCCCAGCACTCCCCTTCTTATTTATGTTTTAAATCAGTATTTGAAATAATACCAGACAAATATGATTAAAATGTTATTAAAAGCAGTGACATGGCCAATGTATCAGCGAACAAAATATATATTTTTAAAAGATCCAGATATATAATAGCCTGCTGTTAAGCAACATTTTACACAGCTAAACAGAGGTGCCCATAGTTTAATAGCGCTATACCCATCTAAACACAGGTGCCCATAGTTTACTAGCGCTTTATCCAGTTAAACAGAGTTGCCCATAGTGTAATAGCGCTTCACCCAGCTAAACAGAGTTGCCCATAGTTTAATAGCGCTTCACCCAGCTAAACAGAGTTGCTTATAGTGTAATAGTGCTTTACCCAGCATAATAGAGTTGCCCAAAGGTTAAAAGCGCTTTACCCAGCACAATATGTTTGCGCGGATGTGGACGCCGCGCCAACCAGGGCACCATAGGGCACCGGGGAGCAACGTAGAGCTAGGTTGCTTAAACGCAGCCACACCCCCTAGCCTGTCTAGACATTATTAAAATAAAAGAGTGACAAGGTTCGAACCCAGGACCCTGTGCATCATAATCAAAGCACAGAACCACTAAGCCATGACAGCTTAAGAGAAAAAGCCACTATTAGCATACATATACATAAAAATGGTAGATTGACCATTACTAAGCAGGTCTGCAGTCAGCTTAGAATTCTCAAAAACAGCCAATCACAAAAAGTGCTAGAAATGTGGCATATTTAAGCCCCATAGGTGGGAATACTCGCCATAATTGATTGTGGTACCCACTTGCAGTCAGGATGGCAGGCGTCGGAGAGGGTAATAGCTTTAGAGTGCAAAGGTGGGGCATTGAGGAGTCTAAATATATGGTTTGGCTTCTAGTCCACCAACATGAAGGCCGACTCATGCAGGGCCAGGTTCAATGGGGTGCATACAAGGCAGAGGCATGGAACCAATTGGCACATAATCTTACCAGTGCCACAGGCATTCCCAGGACTAGTGAGCAGGTCTGTCACCACCATGCGGACCTGAAGCATCGAAAGGAGGACCAACTGAACCGATGGATCCAGGAGGCTCATCATATGCCCAATGCTCCACTACTGAGTAAGTATCTATGTAATTAAGTATGTAAGAAATGCTATCCTAGCCTATAGTATGGATAGGTATGTTCCAATATCCCTTCATTTATATTACAGCTGCAGGTGTTTGTTCCGCAAATCGGCAAGCCTATACTGATAGGCTGTTAAGGCTGCGCCACCAGGCAGGTTAGTAATTATTCAGCTGGTATTATTATAGAATATAAGTGAGACAGCCTGTAAAAGAGTTCAGTGTTGTAACCCAGTAATAAAGGTCAAATAAGCCTAGAATAAAGCTTCTGTTAGTATTCTAAGATAAGTGATGCAGCCAGAAAAAGAGTATTGTAATCCATTAATAAAGAGTAAACAAGTCTCAAATAGAGTTTCCACCTGTATTGTAATATCAGATAACTGCTTCAGCCTGAAAATGAGTGTTCTAATCCATCAATAAAGGACAGACAAATCTTGACTACATCCTTGTATATACTGTCATATGAAATAAGTGAGTCAGCTGGAAAGGATTGTTGTAACCCGGTAATAAATGTCAATAAATCCTGGAATTAAGTACCATCCTGAAATGTAAATATAAAATAAGTGAGAGAGTGTGAGAAAGAGTTTGAAGCTACCAATAAAGGTGTAATAAGTCTGAAATAAAGGTATACTGCATGCACTACATAATGAAATGAATGAGACAGCCACAACCAAAGAGTGAAATGTTTTTAATAAAGTACAATACCTGGACTGTGTCCATCCCACATTTTGGATATGTTGTTGTACCCTTGCATTATGGAGATAGTATGGTTGTATGAAATGCTGAACATCCACAGTTGTCTAGGCCCATATAAACTGGCTGATGGGAATGCCAGTATCTCAGAAGAATATTTATAGTCCTCAACTGTTTCATGTATAGTAAGTACATGTTAATCCGGTACATGAGCAGCTTGTGCTTGTGATCCCACAAATGTCAGTGTATTGCTAGAACTGTACGTAACTGCTCAAATGTAGCAAGATACTTTACCTGAACACAGCCAGATATGAACATATATGAATACAAATGGAATGTATATTAATGTAGCAGTAACATCTCCATCACCAACATTTCTAAGGTTACATACAGGGAACTGTACTAATACATGTAGGGGATATATATCTGCATCTACTAGGAATGTACAGTATACGTATAGGTATTTTAAGTTGTTAATGTAATATTTTACCACCCTATGTTATGTTCACAAATGATGCCATTCCACACCAAACTGGGTATGTGTATTCACAATTAATTCCTATGGACATTTGTCCTGTTGGTTTATACAAATCTGCATGTACATTGATGCATGTGCCCTGTTCACATATCCAAACCTGATGGCCTGTTGCCACCAATCAACCCTGCATGCTGTTGGAATGTCCACTGTTGTTCTAAATATGCATGTGTTATGCTTGCTGTTCAACGTTTGGAATTCATGTGTTTGGTTAATGGGAATACTAATGCATGCTGTTACAACTAATTTGGAATGGTGTTGTTTGTTACTAACCCAAAATGCCATTAAATACTGCTAAATATAGGACAACTGGGAAGGCGGGTCCCAGCGGACCCACCTCTCCCACCTCAGCTGGCGATTGCACCTGGCACCAGTGCCCAGCCCGGGACCTCCTCCTCCGATGGCCCTGTGCCACCTTCGGGTGGAAGCGCTGCAGGGGATGGGGCTCACCCCCCCTCTGCAAGCATGGCTGGAGGAGAGCCTCCACTCACCCTCCAAAGGGTCTGTGGTGCTTAGTGAGATCAGGTGTTCCGTGACTGATCCAATACGCAAGCTTGAGGCGAGAGTGGCGCAACTCAAGGGTGTGCCTGTCCCTCCTATCCAGCCCCTAGCACAGCCTCGGCGTGGGCTGTGAAGGCACAGTGGTAACTGCCCATGGGTGAGGATCTCAGTTCCACTGTTGCCATCTGTGGGCTCATGGGCTTGCGATATCCAAACATCCGTCCCCATCAATTGTGTGAACCCACCACATGTGTCATACTCCGCCCCTGTGTGCATCTTGTTTGTCTTGTCTGTTAACCTCCCCAACCCACCTCCCTCAATATTCCTACTTCCTTTACCACACATTCCACTCCTACCTGAAAAAAAAAATAAAAAAAGGGCAATCTGTACCCGCAAAAAAATTATGCCCCATACATAGCTGCCCATTTTGCACACATGTCTGCTGGACATGTAGACTGATAATTACAATTGGCTGTACAACATACTTTGTTGTCCTCACTCCTCTCTCAGGGATAGAAGGTTTCAAATCTCACTCTAAATTTCTAACATCTGCACAGCTATTGCTGGTAAAGAATTGGGCAGCTATGGGCCTTCCTTACATCCTTCCTGCACATCCCGAGCTTGTTTTCCTACTGTCCTACCCTCTTTATGCCCCCTTTTTCACCACTTTCCTATTTCCCCATTTTCTTTTCTTTAAAAGAAATTAGCGCGGGTGTTAGCAGGAGTAAGCACTTTTAAGCAGTAGTCAGCGGGTATGCATTTGTGTGCGCTTAGCTAAGCGTAGATAAGCATAGCTAAGCATCGAGCAAACTCACGCAAACCCGTTTACAACCGCTTAAAAGTGCCTTTGTCACTCTGTATGACAAGGCCCTTGTATTGCTCAGCAGCAAAATAAAATGCCCTTGTCAGTCTCAAATCCCACACCTTGGACTCACCAGTCTGCATGATGTACCACTAAGCCACAGCATATATACAATAACTTGGTGCTGAAAGAAATATAACATGCATTACAAGGAGTGCATGTAAAGGAAAAATAGGAAAGCCATAGGAATACATTGCAATGAAGAAATATGACATGCATTACAAGGACTGGATGTAAAGGGAAAATAGGAAAGCCATAGGAATACATTGCAATAACTACTGTTGTATGCCAGTTAATTCCCTAATTCCAAAAGAAAGTGCATACTCCCATGTATCCAGTGTTAGCATTAGGAGGTGTGAGTAAACTTACACACTGAGAAGAGTATACTTGAAGAAGCAACAGTCAGGTTTTCGTACAACATGCATTTCACTGGCTACAACCCAGCTTCAGATATGAGACATATACAACCTTCTGACTGACACAACAGTGTCCACAGCAAACAAGCATGGTCCCCACCTTGCAAAACTGAAAGGCCTACGGCTACCTAACCTATCATTGTACAGCAGTGTCCTGAAATCACAGTGAGAACTGCAATAACCACACAGCAGGCTGCATGCAATTACTAAATGGTGGGCACCAATTGGTGCAGAGGCCATCACATGCACATGTGCAGATACCTACAAAAGCAGCTTGTACTTGCTGTCCACACATGCAATAATATCATTGCAGCAATTGGAGAGAGAGAGAGAGACAGACAGACAGACAAACAGTTGGAGAGACCAAACCAAAAAAAAAAAAACAGAGGTGGTTGGAGACACCGACCAACCAAAAAAAAAATTAAAACAAACAGAGGCAGTGGAGGACACTGACCTAAATAAATAAAAATAAAACAACATCAACAGGTACAACAGTCTAAGGAGAGACATACAAAGGTAAGGTATGTAACACAGATGTATTTGCTGGCATCCGGATGATGTGTCTGAAGGGTACTCTACATTCTGTGAACACTCCTTATGTGGTAGCAGTCCGTATCTATATGTATATGCAGATGTGCATAGGGCAAGGGACATACTGCAACTGTTAGTGAAGGCTGGACATATATATGTATTTGAAGGTTGCTATGTGCACATATCTATGTAGGTTGTAGTTTGTGGCATTGAAAACAGCAAGCAGTGCAGGTATATGTCATGTGGTGGTTAAACGCTGTGGGACTGAGTTACAGCCAGTGAGGTCTGCTACGGCTATACGGCCTGAGGATAGCGAAATGCATTCTACACAACACTGTGCAATAATATTACATAATCGTATGTCTCACAACTGTTCCATAATTGATATTCCTACCATGAAAGGTGGCCAATATATCTGCATATATGTGCATGTACAGCAGTGGCTGTTTACAGAATGTGTATATATATATATATATATATATATACATATATATATATATATATATATATATATATATATATATCTATATATATATATATATATGTATATCTATGTATATATCTATATATATATGTATGTGTATATATATATATATATATATATATATATATATATATATGTATATATATATATATATATATATATATGTATATATACATATATACATATATATATATATATATATATATGTATATATGTATATATATATATACACACATACATGTATATATATAGATATATGCATATGTACATATATATATATATATATATATATATATATATATATATATATATATATATGTAGATATATAGGTATATACATCTATATATATATATATATATGTGTATATATATATATATATATATATATATATATATATATATATATATATATATATATATATAGATAGATATATAGATATATAGATATATACATATATATATATATATATATATGTATACAGATATATATGGATATCTATGGATATATAGATATGTATATATATATATATATATATATATATATATATATATATATATATATATATATACATATATATATATATATATATATATATACATATATATATATAGATATATATATATGTATTTATATGTATATATATATATATATATATATATATATATATATATATATATATAGGATATATAAATGTATATATATATATATATATATATATATATATATATATATATATATATATATATATATATATAGTGAGAGAGGGAGACACAGGGTCAGCCGTATTGCAACAGGTGCCTGGTGACCAAGGCATGGACTGAACACCAGTGTTGATACTGCAGTGCCATACCCCATTCCAAAACACTTTACCCACTAACTACCAGATAGGTGGTTGCCTAACTAACACTGAAGGTGTCAGAAGGGAACATGGGACACAGGTGGACAGTAGCCTCCCCTTTGATATTCACAGTGCCACACTAGTTTTGTAATCTGTCTACGTGGTACGTGTAATCACAAACAATGTGTCATGTATGGAAATATAGGTCAGTGTTCCCCAGTACTCATCACAATGCCCCATGTGGTATGTACCTCACATGACAATATCAGCAAGTGGAAACTCCACAGACATACCTCACATAGGGTAATACTGCCCTGATACACATACCCTATGCAGACTGATTCACATAACCACAGCTACAGTACGTTGTATACCGGCCACCCAGAGGTTACCTCTCCAAACATACAGAGGCATGCCACACCCATAGCAGTCAGACAACCACCATGTCAACAGCTCACAATCCAGCTGGGCTACATGGCCTAGGTCCCTAGTGCACGCAACATCACTAAACAGCACATGCTGGAGGGATAGGCTCCTATTGGCAAATATGCCATACTCTGGAGTAAACCACCCAGCATGAACAAACAAGGCTCCTCAGTAGCAGTTGTCAGACATACCCATGATGATTGTCTGGGGGATAGGTAACACGCCCTAGAAATCAGCTCTGTGTATCCGGTTGACAAGAGGATGGCTAGGCTGCTGTAGTCCCCAGGGACAATAGCGTATTACCTATTTATGACACAATGCACACAGACATTTACACAGTGCAATACCAGATATGTGAGGTGGAATGAGTGTGACAGTGAATGTGTGCAAGGTCTGTGACGGTGTGATAGCTAGGAGTGAGGTTGTTTCTGTCATGGTCGTTTGTGTCCTACGTGTGAGGCCAGAGAAAGATGTGCCAGTTATTGGGATGCAGACATAGTAGGATGGTATATGTTATGACGTAGGTCCTTGTGTACGACTGTGGTGTCCCATCATAGGCTGACGCAATACATGTGTGCTCAGTAAGTGGTACTGCTGGTGACTCCATCCGACATTAGAAATGTTGTACCACCTGGATCTGTAGGCGTAAATAGCACAGTATGGTGTATGTTCACATTCCCTGGTAACACTCTCTTGTGTGTTTCCTGCAGTCTGCACAGATTACATTCCTCAGGCATAGGTATCTGTAAATAGGGGCACACAGTACTGTAAGGTACATAGCAAATGTTCATCTGTGTTAGCATACATTTGTGTATGGTATGAATGTCTGATGTGTGTGTAATGATGCCTGTACCATGTCTGCAATCACATGTGTGATGCAGGGTTTGCATGTGTACCTAGGAACATGTATACTCTGTTACAGCAGTATGCCAGCTATATTAACAACTGTGCACATATGTTAGGTAGGGGTATGGCATCAATGACTTTGGTGGGTTACTGGTTATACTGTAAATGTACTTCACATTCATTGCAATGGATGACATATAGCTGCATGCATCAGCTTGATATGTACCCCCCTAGCAAGGCTGTGCATTGGATCCCAAACAGTGAGCCGAGTACTGGTGTATACTGGTGTATCATATGGAGTGTGGCAGGCACTGTCAGCCAGTTGTGGGCTGAGCACTGATATGTGGTATTGAATGTGTGTATCCTCTGACAGATGAACAGATGCTATATATGGCAGTTAACTGATATCTGTACTGTATAATGTTAAGTGTGCCACATGACTTGCTCACACATATCATTTACTTGTCTTCCAGGCTAATGGCTCATCACAGGAACCCCTGCTACACAGCTGCAGAGGAACAGGAAATTCACCACAGCCTGGTACAGCACTATACTTTGCTGTTTTCAGGGGGCAGCCAGCACCAGCAGGAGCATACTGCACTGTGGCAAGAACTTGTTCGTCGGGTAAGTGACATAGGCATGCATAACCGGACATATGAGCAGGTAAGCCATCACTGCAGTGATTTAATCAGACATGTCCGGCTGCGTGCATCTGATATCCACAGACAACAGCTTGCCACAGGTGGTGGGGTGGCCATACATCCCCCCTCACCAGAGTGGAGGAACTGCTGCTAAGTGTGGTGGCCCCTGGCCTACAGCAACAACAACATCACACATGTGTCATCATGGAGGCCTGAACCACCCAGCATAGTGACATGGAGCATGCAGGTAACATGCCCTAGCTGTAGACTACTGTTACCTGTATCATTAGATTATGCATGTGTGAGATATGTACTGTGTTTAGCAGTTGTGCTGCCTATTGTGTGCAATACTGATAATTTGAATAGTATCTGTACACCTATGCCTATTGTTCTACTGTAGTTTAGCACACCCACAGTAGCAATGCCACAGGTGTGGCCACTAAAAAACTGTGTCATATTCTTGCAGGTCCCTCTGGTGTGACAGCAGGGCAGACGTTACATGCTGGTGAGTGTGTTAACACTTTAAACTTGGTATTGAACTGTGCATGTCATAGGTGAGGTGTAGGCCATGTACACATAACACACCTACGCATAATGCATGCTGTGCATGTTTGCTGTGAGACATGAAACATCTCAGTAATGTCAGTAGCTGCCACATTCACATGCAATGCACACAGCATTAGACACAAATGTGGCAACACTGTACTGCACATTGGATAGGCATAGTTGACACACATGTACACAACATAACACGTTTGTCATACGCAGTACACCTCAACATGCTACACATAGTGTAACCGGACACCCGCTGGCAGGTCACACTTCAGTATTCTACATGTCATCCATACACCACACATACCATACCTGAGGTGTAGGGGCCTAGCATGGGGCTGTGCAACATTCCTCAACACATAACACAGTCATGTTAGGCAATGTTCCCTATTGGACACCTCACACACCCTTGTGCAACGTGAATGTGTAATTGTGAACTTAGCCATGGCACTGCGGTTCAGGTACAGCTTGCTAGGTGGTGGTCTAGCACACTTTAGTGGCCTTGAGTGACCACATGATGCATGATGATGATGGCTAATGGTACTACACCCCATACTGTTACAATGGCCATGTCCAGGATTGGTATCCCATCAAGTATACATGCACCACCCATCCCGTGTGTGTGTGTACATAGCATGCATGTGCTACACCTGTGTCCACAATTATCTGCTACAGACAGACACTGCAATCAGACATGGAAATCCATGTGACACACAGATAACACATGCAGCCATGGTATGTATACCTGTGTGTGATGGTGCACAGGACATTGCAGAGCTTATAATTCTTGCACAGAAATGTTGTGTCCTTGTACACATTGTGTTCCAGGGTGTAGGCAATCACTGAACATGTACATACATGCACCACAGCCATGTACACTGTCATCAACTATGGCTGTCTACACTCACACTGCATGGACTTGAGCAACACTTATTCTGCATGCTGACATGTGTGCATGACTGCTTGCCTTGTGATACTGTCACCCACCTTCAACCAGTATTGAGTATGATTTGGATTTCTGTTGTGTGTGTGTATCTGCTGTAATGAGGAGTGTGCATGCGTTCCTGTGTGCATGTGTTCCTGTGTGCATGTGTGCATGTGTTCATGTGTTCATGTGTTCATGTGTGCATGTGTGCATGTGTGCATTTGTTCATGTGTGCATGTGTGCATGTGCAGACTGTAACGTGTGTTTCCTGTCTTCCTCTCACAGGTGCTGAGGTAGGGCTTGGCGAAAGCAGCAGGCGACCTGAAGCCACTGCCACAGATAGTGGTGATGATGAAACATGTATTTTGGCACAGGGAGATTTGACAGGGACTTTCATTGGTCCACCAATCGACAGTACACAGCTTTCAACCCCATCTATGTGCACACTCATACTGCCATTACATCCCTCACCACCAATGGCCATAGGTTAGGGACAGCATATAGTTGGCATTGACCAGGAGAGTGTGGTACCCATGGCACGTGCATCCCCTCACAGCAGCCATAGCCATAGACCCGCAATGGTACCACATAGGTGGAGGTCCAGGGGTTCTCAGGGGAGCATCACTGGATGTATTGCCCCTGGCAGGTGTGCCCTCACAGGTCTTATGACAACCACTATGTTTTGGGCTGTAATGCAGGCTCAGGCACATATGGAACGGTACACCAGGCAGGGACTTAAGGCACAGAGGGTACATACTGCTATCAATTACAGCATCCGTGACCTTGCCAGTGCCATCTGGACATACACCGAGGCCATTGATAGACGTTGGGGGGAGACAATAGTTGCCCTCCACAACATGTCTTCCTCAAGCCAGGACCGTGCGGGACGGTTGCGACGTCGATGCGGATGCATGCCAGCAACAACAACAGCTGGCAGTGGTCGTGGACAGCCCACAGCTCACAGCCTCTCACGTAGTGGCAGTACCATCCCCAGCAATGCTGGGGCTGGCCTGTCCATTGTCCGTCCCAGTAGACAACGTGCAAGTGGCTCTGGCCAGTCCCAGCAGGGACATGGGTCCAGTCGTCATACCTCTGCCTCTGATGACACTACCCAGTCAGGGTTGGTACCCGATACCATCCGTAGCACCCCTGCCAGGCACAGGTACTGTGTCCGTGGCCGGAGACAGTGATCTGTACAGCCAAGCAGGTACAGTCTGTGGCTGTCCCACAAACCACCGTATATGGCAGCCAAATGTTGGAGCTGTTTGCATGCAGACACACACACATTAAGCAAACAACTAGGGCTCACGCATACACACACACATTACATCAACATTAGCCCATGCTGTACCGTTGTCCCCCCCCCCACACACACACACACACACACACACACAGACATGTTGATTGGATGGGTCAATGTCAGGCTCTGGCAAACAACAAAACACCCTGTGCATATGATGATACCTGTGCCGCCTCCTGTCATCTGCATTATTGATGGAGGGACAGGCTATCATGGTGCTGATGCACATGGTGACACTATAGCAGTGTAGCAATAATAGCGAGTTGTCAACAAGGAAGACTAACTACATCGTTGTAGGTATATCTGAGCAAACATTATGCATCAAAGCTCTGTTTGTCAATGTAGCATTGTTTACACCACTGTTAGGTCTGAGTATGTATTATCCACCCATGTGCCACTTGGCTGATGTGTGATGTGTTGCCAGCACGTGTTAGCGAGTGGACAGTACGTGTGTGATGTGTGCAGTACAGATTAGCAAGTGTACATCTGTGAACATGGTGGGTGTGCACTGTCTGGATGTACGTGCATAGTGGACACATCGGATGTGTGGCATACCCTGTCGTACACATTATTAACATCCCATTGCATCTTTCAATGGCCAGTATGCATTCTACTACAGTTATGTACTAACATGGGTAGACCTGTGTATTACATGGGTTGACACTATGCTGCGGGTGATGCCGTTAATATCAGTCAATGATTTGCAGTCTGGTGGTATACACAACTTCAACAGCATGACTATAAGCAGTCATTGGATGATGTCCTGACAATTGACACACAGTAGGGGGGGAACCCAGTATCAATTGGATCCTTCCAGTGCTACACTATAACACTAACCAGTGGTGATGACCGCCACCCATTACTGTGACCTCACCTGTGTGTCATATAGCCCCCTTAGGTACATGCAGACACACTACAGATGTGTCCAACCAAATCTGGGAATGCATGGAATGGCCTACAATGCATTCCCTGGATGGGACGCATATCCTACACAAGGGTATCATACAGACAGATACCTGTTGTGTGATACATGCTGTATAGCAGTAAGCCGACAATGGCATAGTCATCCTCATGTACTATACATAGTATCCCGTCAGTACCACACCAGTGGTAGCCCTCAACATGTATGTCGGGTACCATTGTGTAAATGCAGACCCATGTTATGTCATGTGTCCCTTCGTATTCACATATCCATAGGTATTGTGGAGTCCCAAGGTGTATTACAGACATTAGAGGCCTGAATGCATATCCACAAGGGAGTCGTACACCTATAAAGACTGTTCATTCTTGGCAGACTTTGTTGTGTATGACCATCTCTGACATATACCCCAGCCATATACACTCACTCACACTACTCTTCAGTAACTGTCATGGGTGTGTGTGCCACAGATGACCTTGGTCACAGAACACGACAGTGGATGGCTATGTCACATACATACATATGTGATCTACGATCTGAGTAGCAGCAGCACAAATTGTCAATGGAAACAAATGTATTTATGTAGTATGCAGGCTTCACACCTATGTACTGATTGAGGGGACATGTACACATATATATTTGCCACACAGATACCTGATGTCTGCAATGCACTTACTGTTGTCATCATACTATGTCATACCATAGTAAAAGCAAGACCCACACTGTGCTGACCAACAGTGACACACACACACAATTAGCATTTGCAGGATTCAAACCCCTACCTAACAATGTTATGATACTAGAGAGTGACACATTAACACGGCACGCTATTTGCTTTACTGGCTGGTTTATCTTCTCCTGCTGTATTTGTAGGATGGTGACATCATCAGACTTTCCAAAGAGGAATGCACCTCCTTTACTGAGTTTTCCCAGTCTCCAAAAAAGAACACCTCTCAAAGGAAACTGCACACATACACCCCACCCCACCCACCCACACACACACACACACACACACACACACACACACACACACTTGGCAGGATTCAAATCCCTACCTAACTATGTTATGATATTGGAAAGAGATGCATTAACACAGCGTGCTATTTGCTTTCCTGGCTGGTTTCCCTTCTCCTGCTGTATTTCTAGGATAGTGACATCATCAGTCTTTCCAAAGAGGAATGTACATCTTCTAGTGTGTTTTGCCAGTCTCCGAAAAGAGCACTCCTTTCAACGACAATTGCACACATACACACACAGTCAGCGTTTTCAGGATTCACACCCCTACCTACCTATCTTATGGTATTAGAGAGAGAGAGAGACGCATTAGCACGGCACGCTATTTGTGTTATTGGTTGGTTTCCCTTCTCCTGCTGTATTTCTAGGATGGTGATATCAGTCTTTCCAAAGAGGAATGTACATCTTCTAGTGTATTTTCCCAGTCTCCAAAAGGAGCACTCTTTTCAAAAACAATTGCACACATACACACTCCCCCCCCCCACACACACACAGTCAGCATTGACAGGATTGAAACCCCTACCTACCTATGCTATGGTACTAGAAAAAGATGCATTGGCATGGCACGCTATTTGTTTTACTGGCTGGTTTTTCTTCTCCTGCTATATTTCTAGGATGGTGACATCATCAGTCTTTCCAAAGAGGAATGTACATCTTCTAGTGTGTTTTCCCAGTCTCCAAAAAGGGAACTTCTTTCAAAGACAATTGCACACACACACACACACTCACTGTTTGCAGGATTCAAACCCCTACCTATGTTATGATACTAGAGAGCTATTTGCTTTACTTGCTGGTTCCCCTTATCCTGCTGTATTTATAGGATGGTGACATAATCACACTGGACATGGTGATGTGTGTACACTTTGTTTTATGCCATTCCAGGAATGGTCCATGTGGGTCAGCAGGTGTCAACAGCTTGAACATGACTTCAGTATCCTTACCTTGTGTGATCTATCTGTGGAGACATTGACATTCCGTCATATGTCAACACATATTTATGCACAGCTTCTTGGTTTTTTGGATACTACATGTGTCTGGGATGTTGATAAAGGGCTATTCAAAGTCTATGTGACACATGTGTAGATGTGTTCATTGATGTATGTCCTGGTTGGCTGCCTTGCAAACAGTCTAGCATGTTTGGGACCCATGATCCGCACATGAACATACCACAGTTGGTAGGATTGTGTGTGTGTCAGCTTCCAATAGCTCTGTTTATGACTGCAACCATGATGGACTCCATGACCTTGCAGATCAGACCTCATAGGCGTACTGGACTTGACTTCCCATGGTGAGTTGTGCACCAACACTTGTGGGGAGTGTCATATGTAGCTGTGACACATTCAACAGTTCCACATCCTGTATAGGGGGTGCGGCTCAGCTAACTGTTCAGGTGCATGATCTGTTTGTTCTGTAGTTTGTGCATGACACATATTGGGAATCAATGTATTCCACCTGCTGCCATGCTTTTGGCAGTGGGGATAGCTGCTCATCCATTCTACATGTGATATTTCCTGGTATGATGATGTGGACTATTGTCAGTGGGGTATGGGTATGTACATATGGGCCTGTCGGTCATGATGTCAGCATTGACAGTCAGGTACAGTTGGCCCTGACTCAGGACATATATGTGTGTACATTGATATTTATGACATAGCTGAAGGAGGTGCCATGATTCAGTCTGGACTCCTTCTCAGCTCCTCTTTACAACACACTAACGAACATGAGCACTAATCCCTGTTATACTCTTTTACACGCTTAACACCCTACTGATCCTTTGTGATCAGGCTACAGAGTATGTCATGATAATATCCTGGCATGTCCAGGGGTCGGTTTTGTGTGTACTCTTCAGTCCAGCTGGTGGATATTGTGATATTGACACAATGTCACATCTGCCTCATGTACACAGGCAGCCCTCTCCTTCTCCCAACAAACTCAGATATATGTGTGAGATGCACCTATACATACATACAGGGAGCTGAAGTCTCTCGACCCATGACTGGCACAGTGTATCAGGTGGTGAAGGTAACCACACACACCACATATCAGTCTCACATATCCTCTAGCAACAGCACTCAAACCACATTAGCACACATTGACATACTTGGATGCTGTAAATGTACTCTACCTAAGCAGCAGAGGCCTCCAAAGCAGACACACACACACACACCTGCTACCCCACTACAATACTCACATATCACTAAGTTCACAATGTCTGTGTGTCACACAGTCACTGCCCTTCGGGCTAAACAACACACCTAATACACTTGTAATAGGCGACACTTATGTTCAGACACACTGACGTACCACTCACCAGCCCTGACAAGGGAATAGTCACTTTGGGCTGTCTGTTGGGTGCCAGGATCTGCCACATAACACAGGCAGTCAGGTCACTCCAAAGCAAGTACAAGACTGGCACCATCATTGTCCATGCTGGTGTGTGTCACCTCAGACGTTACTCCCTGGACCACATGACATGATACATGGAGGTACATTCTGATCATGTAGCCCAGGCCAGTATGACCCTGACCTTGTCTAGCATCTTACACCCACCAATTATGATGTCACAGTATACGGACACACATATCACATTTAACAGTTGGCTAACAAATTTGTTTCATTCATAGGGGATACAGTGTCTGTCAGCGTATGGTGACATGCTCAACATGCCACGCAGCTTCACTATGGACAGCTTGCACCTGTCACCCTTGGACTTTGGTATGCTGGCTAAGGCTCTTGCTACCACCAGAGTGCCTTTTTTACGAAGGGCTCAGAAGACAAACCCACCTCCATAGACATTACAGGTTAAATGAAACTAAGGGTAATGCTGCTCAACAACAGTTGTGTTAACCTCATATTGTGGCCACTCAGGACTCTCCTCAGTATGGAGGAGAGCAATATCTGTGCACTGACAGACACCTGGTTCAGGCTTGCTTATGCACACCAGCACTATCAGGTTATGTTCCATACCATGCTGTCTGACAACAAGACTTGGAACAGACAACACAACTAGTGGGAGTATCCATATACATCACAGATACACACTCCTCCAGGTTAGTAGCACTGCACAAAGCATCACAGACCATACATAGACAACTACCATTGTGCAATACTGCCTTTCAGTTTTTTGCCTGCTACAGAACACACTCCCAAACTCAGGAACCACACTCGGCTTTTGTGGGAACTATGGAGAATATGCAGTTCTCCACAGACACCATTATATTGTGTGACTTCATATACACACATATTGACTGGGGATACTACTCAAGCCCCGACAACCTCACCCAACAGTCACTACAATTTGTGGACTCATATGCTTTGGCATAACCAGTCAGCACAGCCACAAGGGGAATACATATTGGACCTGCTCATCACCAACATGGGGACTCTATGTTCCACACCAGCGATATACCCCTCATTGGTAAGGTCAGAACATGCATGTATCTCACAGGACATACATATACCCTCCACACACCCATCCTGGGTAATCTTGGTGAACTTCTCATGAGCCAACATCTCACTTCACCGAAGCAAGGTGGTATCCTTCAGAGATCCCGAGACAGTGGCATATATGGCTCACACTACTGCATCCTTTACATACACATTCTATGGACACCTACTGGACTGCATGGATTGTGCTCTCCCAAATAACAACAAGACCCACTACTACAATGGCAGGGGACCTGTCTGGTAGACCCCAGCCATTAATAAGCTGTACAATGTCAAGAGGACGCTACTACATGATAGAGCACAATCCCAGACAGGGAAGGCATCTGTGATCTGTACTAGCAGACAGCTACAATCACTCATGGACTTTTTTAAGGGCCGCTTCTACCAGACAATTGCACCTGACACATAGGACCATCACACGGCCTTCTTCAGTTATGTCAGGAACCTGGGTGGACACTCACTGATATGCTGTGAGTTACTGCATACTGACTAAACCTACCCTGAACCCACTGGCATTGCCTACATCCTGGCAAACAGGTTCAGTGCAGATGTCTCCCACCCATCCCCCCTAAGGAGCAACTATCCATCCCAACAGAGTATAACCTCCCTGACATCACGCAGTAACAGGTGAGTGCTGCCCTCCCCACAGCGTACATCACAGTATCAATGTGACCAGATGGTGTCCCAGCCTGCATCATACAAGAGCATCATGACAAATGCAACCCTCACATTACATCACTGTTCAATATCAGAGTTACCACAGGATATGTACCCAAGGAATGGTATACTGCGACAGTGGTCCTGCTCCACAGAGTTGGTGCCACAACAGACCACAGACAATATTGCCCTATAAGTCTATGTGGCCTGTTCTGCAAAGCTATGGAGCATATTGTCATAGAACTCCTACACATAGACATCGGGAACCTACAGACACTGTGTCCTACTCATTTCAGCATTGTTGTGGCCAGATCTTGCCTCTTGAACCTGTAGGTATTCTTTAAATTGCTAACAGGTCCATCAACATAGGGATGGCTATCCACACAGCCTACCTGAACCTTGCAAAACCATTAAACACAATAACCCACTGGGCAATTATGCCTAGGCACACCAGCGTCAATTTGGACACATATCTCACACAATGGATTGATACCTAGATCAGGGATAGCACCCACATGGTGAGGATTGCAGGTGCCATGTCTGACTATACACCAGTTACGCATGGCATCACATACAGCTTGGTCCTGGGATCTCTCTTGTTCAGTATATATTTGTCTTACGTACAGGCTATCACAGGGGGAATATGGCTGATCATGTTTGCACTTGACTGCAAACTGGGTGCCATTATCAACTCTCCAGCTGCCACATGCATACTCAAGCAGGGTCTCACAAAGATGGATGAATGGTGCCTGAGCCATGGTCTACAGCTAAATGACATTAGTTGCATAGTCATCCTCTTTGGGAGTAACAACATGCCCACACATTACCACATAGGTAGTACTCCATTACATACGGTAGGAGTTGTTAGGGGTTTGGGGACATTACTTGTTAGTACTGTCGCCTTTAACATTCACATTGCCAAAGTGGTTGGACACACCTGCTATGGTTTCACATCTAGATCAAGTGAGGTCATTGTGCCCCTATACTCATCACATCCATGCTTGGTTACAATGCCACATTTGGGGTGTACCTTACCTGACACCTGCAGCAACTGTACTGGCCATGGACGGTCCTCACAAAGCAGATCTAGGGACTCACACAGATGCCCTGTATAGTTCAGATGCAGTAACTCCTGCTCTACTCAGTCGCTTACCACCTACTCAGATATGATGTGTGCCTGTTGTTTACAGCTATACCCAAACCGCAGTATTACTGGACATGCTCCACCTCAGGATATCCAACTCCCTTGGAGTTACACACTGCCGGGACGTATACCTCAGCACAGATGTTAATAGGACATTGTGGAGGGACAGATTCTTATCCCAGAGGCTCCACTCACTACAGAATGTAATCCCAGTTTCACATAGACAGAGCCACCCACTAACCACCTACTGGAGACACCTTGATGACTATATGGGTGATTGTATATTTACCCCTGGGATTTCCTCTGTGTCCCTGCTAGACAGGTGCACACTAGCATAAACGTACATGGGCTATCATGTGTGACCTACTATTCACACACACAGTGTAGTAATGTGACAGGGTTGCGAATGCCAAACACACTCTGGCTAGGTTTGTACATGCCCTAGGGCAGATAGCCTAGTATCGACCTCTGAACCTATGCTTATGTTCATGATGCACAATGTTTATTGCTGATACTGTTTGCAGGTCTTTATCATCTTTGCTTTACCAGTTTCCATGAAAAACTTCAGTATCTGCAGAACATATTTGATTATGTCAGGGTTCCACTATATTATAGATGTGTCTGTTGTCATATAACTGTGTGCACATTGCGGATTGCTGTAGTGGACAGGTTCCTGGGTTAACACATGCAACTTCCAGATATGCGTGGCACACTGCTGTACTCAGACATAGCCTAAGTGTGTGAGCATGCCCAGTTCTGACATTACATGTTTTGTTGCCTGACATTTGTCTCATTTATTCAAGTGTGTGAGCATGCCCAGTGTGAACCTTCAGTATGTTGCTATCTGAGGTCCACTACATTTGCTGATGTGTGTGAACATGACCAATATTAACATTTATACTGTGTGTATTGGAAGTCAGGTTCTGCTCTCACTGCAGGACTCACCTTTGTGAAATAACTCAACAAGGATTATGCTGTGCCTGCAGTGTTTCCATGGAATACTTTGCATAGTCTTATCAACATTCCATCATATAGGTGGACCATTGCAATACTGTCATGATTTAGTGGTTCAGTACTTTGGCTGTAGTGCACAGTATCCTGGGTTCGAGGCCCATCACTGCTTTATATTTTTATACTGAGCAGACCAGACTTCTTAAGGGCCTGTTAAGCAAATATGAGCATGTTGGCTTTTGTTCAGCTATGCCCTACTTAGACCAGGCTTGTCCGACATTGCTCAATATTCACCGACATTGCTGGACGTTGCCCAGTATTACTGAACATTGACCACAGTTGTGCTAGTTGGTGTGTGCGGTTTTGTTTGCATATACTACATGGTGGTAATTGCTGTTTAGCACTGCTTTATATTGCTTAACACATGGCATTCATGCCTTAGGTGGTGCTGCAGGGCTGTCTATGTCGGATGCACATACTACACTCCCTGCACATGTTTGGAAGCAGGTAGTGTCAACTTAGGCATTCTTTTTACTTTATGTGCGAGTCGGAGAGGGGTATAATTTCCAGAGTTCCTACTGATCCAGTGTATGTGCTATGCGTTGCCTCTTTGCCAAGGCCAAAGCATACTGGGCATGCCTCCTTCTGCCTACTGGGGTAGGCTCAGGTTGTTCCTCCTCCGAGTCAAGCTCTGCCTGTGATGGCCTTGGCAATGGTGGGGGGCTGTTTGGCCCAGGCCTATGCTGGTCCTGCTGCAGCTGTTTTCACAGGATCATATTATGTAGCATAGCACATACCATGACAATTTGGGTACATTAGTTGGTGAGTACTGCAAGGCTCCACCAGATGTGTCCAGGCACTGGAACCATGACTTGAGCAGCCCAAACACATGCTCTATTACATTACGTGTTTGTGCGTGCGCCTCATTATGGCATTCCTGTTCAGGTGTGTGTGCGTTTCTGATGGGTGTCATCAGCCACGGCTCCAGTGCATAGCCAGCATCCCCCACTAGGTGACCATGTGGGATGTCCCCACTGGCAAATGTCTGATACAGCTGCATCAGATGCCAGATATGGGAATCATAGTAGCTACCAGGGCAGCCTGCACACACATTCAGTATTATGCCCTGGGCATCACACATGACCTGGCAGTTGATGGAGGGGAAGCCCTTGCGGTTGAAGTAGACCCTACCCCACTCACCAGCTGGTGCTTTGATGCATATGTGCGTGCAGTCTATTGCACCTACTACCTCAGGGTATTCCGCTATTTGCTGGAAGAGACACATATTGCTGGCCAATATCTCATGGGAATTGGGGAAATATACATGATCACCGACATGTGCTGACATGGCATCCAGGAACTGGTGTAGTACCCTGGATGCTGATGCCTGTGATATCCCCATCATATCACCAGTTGGTCTCTGGAAGGTACCTGTTGCTAATATTCTTAGGCCAACACATACCTTGGTTTCCACTGGGATGGGTTCCACTCTGTTGGTTCTGTGTGTGAGGTGTGGCCTGCACAGCTCAACAATTTGCAGCAGGAGGTCTCTGTCCACTCTATAGCGCTCCACTATCTCCAGCTCATGTAGCCCTTGGTAGGTTACCCTGGGCCTGTACACTCTTCTCTGTCTCCTCACTGCGGGTTGTCCAGCAGCATTTCCATTATCACCACCCTCAGCATGTTGCATATGTCACCTTATAACAGCAATGGCAGGCCCTAACATTTCTTTGTCTCAGTAAAGCTTTTTCAGTTTTCACTTCTATTAGCTTACTGCAGTGTCTGTTGTGAGAAACATAATGGACTGTTGTTGGCAGAGTTTTAAGTGCTAGGCTGGGCTGGGTTAGTGTACTGCCTATCTAATTGCCTGATTCTGATTGTTTTCACCTGCTAGCTCTGCCAGTACTCCCTGGTACCTTCCTACTATTTGTTGTGCTTCCTTTTTCCTTTCTGTTTCCTCAGGGGGGTAGCGCTGTGCACACAAGCGCAAACACACTCACAGCAGCTAACACTCACACACACATGCTTACGCGGAGTAAAAGTTGCTTATTCGGGTTAAAACGCACTTACAACTCTTTACACAGCCTTATACATGCTTACTCTGGCTTAAACACGTGCACTCACACTTACACGCGTGCACTCTTTCTTACTCGCATTTACATGCGCGCACCCCCGCGCATGCACGCTCAGCAAGAAACTTTGGTGTTATCCACGGTATACACCTTCCATTTCTTGGCTTTCCCTAGAATACCTGTTGACACACCTCTTTCCATGATGTCTAACTGACAGCGGACACATGCCACTCTGCTCCAATGAGCTTCATTTCTTTCGAACATACCCCCCTCGTGATGTCACCAATCTTCTACTCTGTTACTCCCCATATCCTACTCCTACACTCCACTGACTGTGCTCATTTGCTATGTAAACTAGCGATTCACTATCCTAACACTCATTTACATAGGATTGCCTACTAATGCTTGGTTACATGTCTTAGACTCAGCTTCCCCCCATAGCAACCTCTACTCAGTGGCCATGTTGTCTTCAGCCTGCCATTCCCTTGCATTGTACATTAACAATTTCAATAAAATCCACGTTTGTGGGTTATAATTTTTAGTATTCTGTTTTTTTAGAGCACAGCCTGTTTGTGCGGCACTACGCTACGGTTAAATATCGGAAATCGGCGTAAAAAAATATTTTTTATTGTAATTTTGCATCAGGGAACATTTCCAATGGCCGTATATTTGGCCATTGGCATGCTTCCTGCACTGGATGCAACCTTTATTTGGAGCTGTCACGGCTCCGTTTTGCTATTTGCAGAACGGTACTCAGTTGTCAACTTAGTACATTTCTGCAAATAACACTGCTCTTACTCGGACAGGTTCGGGTTTCCTGAATCACAACTCTACCTCATTTGCATGCCTTTCGCCTGCAATTGAGGTGATTTGCATGTCCCAGCCCTGTCCGTGTAAGAGCCATTTTAGGAGCTCTCTTACACGCCCCTACAGGCTGTTCCTGGATCGCTCGTCAGACATGATGGCTGCATGGAGTCTTACTCTACTCTTAGACTCCGTGCAAGCCATCATGAATCCGGCCCATAGACTCAATTACTAGTCTAATAGACAGTTGGAACAGACTCTTCTTCACATTTTAAGACAGACTAACTTTAATCAAAATTATAATGTTACCTAAAATCTTTTTTATTGGCCAAGCCCTAATAATTCCCCCATCTATCAAAATTAAACAGAAAATGAATAACTTATTATTTAACTTCCTTTGGTATCCAAAAAAAAAAAAAAACAATAATTTCTCTTCTTTGGCACACCACACACAAGCTAGGATGAAGGAGGTATAAGGTTTCCAAATACTGATTTTTATTTGAACTCTACATTTATTAACGTAGTGTTGCTTTGGAATAGTACTTCTTATTCATCATATTGGAAATCAATACATGAAATCCTACTTCTTAACAGTAATAAGACATTGCTTGAACTATATATTCAAATAAATATAAACATCTTTATATGGATTTTAAAAATATACATTCAAAGTGAAGGGTCAAAACATATCACACCTCTTCTACACCAAATATTGCTGTTGTTTAAAAAGCTTATGTTTTCTAATCAATTAATTAAGAATTTATTAATAATTATGTTTCCTATTGCTTACCCAAATGAATTTTGATATCGTTTGATATTCAAAAAATGTTAGAATTTAGGAAGGGTGACCTATTATATTGGAATAAATTTATCTCAGCTAATAAAATAAGTTCTGCAGACTATTTGATGAGCAGATATAGTTTGCAAAATTGCAATTTGCTGGACATCCAGACTTGTAAGGATTTTATACATACTAAGCTCATACCCTCAATAGAGACATACAATAAGAGTAACTTAGAAATCTTGGATTTTATTTCAACAATCATTAATAGCTCATCCAAGAATACTTCATCATATATCTGTTATTTATAAAATTCTCAGAAATGATTTTAGCAAAACAGATGTTTCTTTTTGGAATTATTCAAGTGAAGTTAATAAATAGACAAGTTTTCTCAGAAAAAGATAAAAAAAAAACTTTGTTTACAGTCGGTGAAGGAATCCACATCTTCCCTGTTCTGGTGTTATACACATAGAAATTTTTACATAGTTGTTTTTTCACTCTGCATACACTATCAATAATGTACAAGAAAGATTAAATTAAATGCTGGAGATGTAGACACCCTGATGCTGACTGGATACATATGGCTGCTAATTGCAAGATAATTTCCTCATTTTGGTTAGACTTTAAATATCTTTGTAAAGCTCTCGGGAATGGCAACTGTATAATTTCTGACTCCGTTATCCTTTTCAATGTTCCTGTTCCTGAAGTCATTCCTAAAAACCAAACATTTGTACTATGGTCTATCGTCTCTATAGCAAGGAAAATTGTTACAAAAAATGGAAATCCCAATCTACTCCTCTTTAAAGTTGAGTTCATTCATCTTGAGAAATACATTTGTAAGAATGAGATTGCTACTATAAAAACAAGGACTAACAACACAAACCATCATTTAATTGCTTGAACAAAATTGTCTAATCTGTTAGAGAAATATTAAGAGTTCTCCAAGTATATTGCTTTTTAGTTGTTATGGCCATTGTATATAGTTTGTTTTTTCATGTTACCATATTGTTACATTATTGTGTTATAAAATGAATAAAAACATTTTGGAAAGAACTTAAAATATTGTTATTCATTTAAAAATATTGGACAACAAGGAGAGTTAGATAATTGTTTTCTTTTTAAAAATCTAGGTTTCAAGATCCCTAGAATTCTAGTGTTAATGTTTTTGGAACAAGCAGTATTACAACCTTTATATTCCAACCAGAGGAACATATTTAGAAATTTTGGATATAATTTAATGCTTGATAGATGAGCTTTAAAACAATTGAAAAGTCAACAAGCTTTGATTGTGACAAATATAGACAAGGGTGATGGGGTTGTGTTATGAGGTAAAAAGTATTATTTTTTGGAAAATATGGTGGCCAATATGGAAGTTAAAAATCAACGTATAGTTAAATATCAAATTAGTCAAAAGCTATATTTATTACCAAAAGTTCATAAACAGTTAAATCCCATTCCAGGAAGACCTATTGTTCCTGGTATTGGTTTGCTTAAGAGCTCATTTCAGAATTTTTTGAATTTTTCCTTGAAACTTCTTCTGATTCATGGTAGAGATATGTTATAATAATGCAGAGTTTTTGGCATTAATGGAAGATGTACAAGTTTATATACTACTAACCCCCATTCCAATGGAATAGAGGCAATGAAATATTGATTAGACATAAGTGATTTGCAACCTGTGCAGTTCAAAAATGGTTTGTTAATTTTTTTCTATGATTTTAGAAATTAATATTATACATTTTATGGAAAATGTTTTTACAGTCATCCCTATATTGTGAGCTATTATTTATTTATGATTTCTGCCATAATAGTTTTTCTTCACAACTAGTTATATGCTGACATTTCTTGGATGATGCATGGTTATTTTGGGTTACCAGTGTTGATGACTTTAAATTAATAAACATATATTTACATATAAATGAGATGTGAACTGGATATATGCTAAGTATTATTTATTTAACACTGAATTTTTGGACATTTCACTCACTGAACTTTTGGATCTTACCATAAGTGCCACACTGTATCATAAGCTCTTTAGTAGAAATTCTCTATTACATGTATATACTTGCCATCCCTTTCATATTATTAAAAATATACCATTTTTAAAAATGCTGAGAATAAATTGCATTTGTAGAAATCAGTCATCAGATATGTATGATAGATTTCATATGTTGGGGATACAATCACAATATCATTGCTCAAGCTAAAAATAAAGCTAATGCTTCAATCTACAATTGATTTATTGCAAAATAAAGATAAAAATAAGACCACAGATGGGGGCCTTTTAAGATTTTTTACCCCATATGGTATTAATTTACATAAATTAGGAGGAGATATGGATCAATATTGCCATATTTTGAATAGTGATAAGTTTTTCAACACCATAGTTCAACAGAGGTGTCTGTACTCCTATAAGAAAGGAAAAAATGATCGGGAGTCGTTTATTCAGTTATAAGAATCCCTATGTGGAAGCTTCTAGACAGGTATATTTGTGAGGTAGACCCGTTGGTTGTTTTCCCTGTGGTACTGGTATATTTTGTAAATATATTACCAGGATGAAGAAATTTTCATTGTCTAATACATATAAGGTTTTTGAAATATGAGATTTTGTTACATTTTCCACAGAGTGGGTAATTTATTTGGCAGCCTGTGAATGTGGTGCCTTCTATATGTGGCAGACTTTGGGTATGTTCAAACATCATGTCTATGTACATCTGAGTAATCTAGGATATCATAAATAACAGATTGCATTAGTAAGATGTAAGTTTATGAGGTGGCTTGTTTTAGTTTCATAGGAATCAATAAGGTAAAATCTACTTTACCTAATAAAAATGATAGACTTCATCATTTGCACAATAAAGAAAAAATATGCATTTTGAATTTAGGAGCTATTAATGGTGTTGGATGGAGTCATTTAAACTGATTATTCAATTGTTTTTCTTAGGGACCTAGTTTGGTTAGATTATCTTTATATATTTATTTGTATTTATGTATATTTTCTATGGTCATCCCGCCAATAAATTTATAAAAAAGGATGTACATTACATGATATAGTCAGTATTGAAAAAGCTCCTGTCAGTAGGGGGAATACCTGGTTTGTGTAGGAGTCAGGATTTTGCTGTTTTATTATTAAACACTTGTTTTAATAGTCAAGAGGTTGCTGTGTTAACACTTTTCTCTTTAAAATCAGATGCTGTGATCTTTGTTCATGTAGATAGATAGATAGATAGATATACATACACACCCATTTTACACACATATATTATTGTCTACATACTAATACATAACAGTATTTTATATATATATATATATATATATATATATATATATATATATTAGAACACTTTATAATCTCGAAATTCTGAAATACCGAATTTCAGAATCCTGAGATCATAAAGCCGAAAGTTGTAAATACAGAAACCTTAAAAGCGCGACTTTCAAAATCCTGATGTTCGGAGATGTTGAAGTAGCACTTCTGGCGTTGCGGTGTTTGAATGGAAGTTCATGTAAGTATGTATGTTTAAGGGTGTTGGTTAGGGATTTTAGTGTGTGTCAGTGTGTGTTGTGACTGTGATGTGTGAGTGCAAGGGGAATGTTGGTGTGTGGTGGTGTTTCTGTGTGTTTGTCTGTGTAATGTGACCCTGGAGTTAGTATATTTAAGTAGGGAGGGTGTGGGGTGCAGCCCCCCACTTGGGGATGCAGGG
Organism: Protopterus annectens; assembly: GCF_019279795.1. Classification (NCBI taxonomy): domain Eukaryota; kingdom Metazoa; phylum Chordata; order Ceratodontiformes; family Protopteridae; genus Protopterus; species Protopterus annectens. The sequence continues at coordinate 1,595,734,430 of NC_056735.1, read as the reverse complement.
AGGCTTGTCCCCTCCTTGTATGTAGTGTAGGTTTGTGTGTTTGTTTGTGGGGGGAAGGTGTGTGTTTTTGTGTGGTGTCTGATTAGTGTAGGATTCACAATTTCAAAATTCACACTTTTGGGATTTCGGTATTTAGTGCTTTCGGCTTTATGGTCTTGAAATTCTGAGATTTCGTATTTCAGGATTTCGGAATTATAAAGTGAATCCATATATATATATATATATATATATATATATATATCAAAAACACATATATAAAACATACTTTCATATTTCAGTACACTGTATCTATTTATTTACACATATATAGTTTCAAGTAAGTTAATATGCTGATATTATATGTACGGGTATAGTGTAATTCATTGTTAGAAGTGCATACTATTCCCAAAATATAAAGGATATCAGTGGAATACTGTATCATTCATAGGCAACATATGTACTATACTTTGGCATGCTTAAATGAATGACAGAACATTGCATACACACCATACCTTTCAACCTCCTAGTGCACAAAATCTGATCAAAGCCAAAAATAAAGTGGGGGCAAAGCCCCAAAAATAGGACTAGATTTTAATTATTGCTCAGAAAGTTGGTCAAATAACAGATTTTGCATTAGCATGCATTTTCTGAAGGATACAGTCTTAAACTCAAATGTATGTCATTATTTAATGAATGCAATTCTCACTAAACCAGTAAAACACAAATTTTATGAAGAACAGACCGAAAATATGAGGTAAAAATCAGGACAATCTGAGAAAATTTGGTCAATTGAGAAATGTGCTGCACAAAGAACTTTCAGTTCAATCATCTCATATACTGACCTGGGTGTAGTTTACATTATCAAACTTTTAAACGTTCGAACGTCATATGGTGTCAGCCATATGATCAAACTTTTAAAAGTTCGAAAAGCTAAAAAATAAATAAATAAACAACAGAAAAAAACTACCTGACCGTTTTAAGCAGGGGCAAGCCCCCTGCACCCCATCCTCACCCCAGCTCCTTAAATATACCAGCTCTGAGATCGCACTACAGTGCAGGAAAGGGAAATCTTCCCATTCTGTACTTATGAAGATCTCCGTTGAAACTTTCAAACTTTTAAAAGTTTGATCATATGGTGTCGACTATATGACGGTCGAACTTTTAAAAGTTCAATAACGTAATATACACCCTACTGACCTAACTCATGTACATAGACTCCTGTATAGCAACTATTATTTAATAAGTTGGTCAAGTAAAATTAATTTTCTTATTGTAAGGGAGACAAATTTTCTTCATTGAGAACAACAGTTAAATATTCTCTCAATTATTAATGCAGTATCTATGGTGAGAAAGTGTCAAGGTATGGAACATCACATTTACTGCAGGGATCCAGTAAGCAATGAGACCTTGGCAATACAGTCTCTTAGGTGTCACAGTGCTCTCTAGTGTAACTTGTCATAGTGGTGGACCTGGATACCTGCCAGTCGATTCTTCAATTTCTACAAATCTCCTGAGCAATGGCTTTCCAGATGTTGATGATAGTGAATGTTCCCTGACATGCTCTCATTCACCCTTCATTTGCAAAATACACAAGACGCAGGTGTGGGGTATACTGGCTGGTACATAGGGGTGCATGAACATGCCTCAGTCATGTCTCTCTACCCATCTTTAATGAAATTTACAGATCACTATGCTAAATACAAAAATGCTTACTTTGGTACTAACCAGTTTGAATGTGAAGTTAGAATAACTAGAACATCACCAGTGTTACTTTTTGAAACTAGTACAATATGTGTCATATCAGCTTATTGGGATATGTCTGAGATATCCATTATAGCTGCACAGTCAGTGGCCAATACACTCTCCCTCTCTCTCTGTATACATATATATATATATATATATATATATATATATATATATATATATATATATATATATATTTATATATAAAACTGCTTGTGACCACTATTCCAGGTTTGTGTTCACACATTTGATAAAGACTAATAAAAAGTATTACATTTCTGGTTATCTTCTTCACAATACAATGCATGAGGTATGTTGTCATGAAGTCACATGACAATACTTATTCCGTGTATGTATAGTTGTCTTCATCCTAGAGGTAAACACTGGATAGGTGTACCACACACATGGTTCATAGTCCTGACACTTAAACTTTTATGTGTTCTAGATGAGTCATTTACACTGCAGTAAGGAGAAATTCTCACCTTGGGAGTACAACAATACCATGAAATCCCTAAGGCATCATAGAGGAAATCTTCATGGAAAAAAAAGTGGTGCAGAGTTGAGGAATTGGGTGTGAATTTGCATTGCCATTATGGTCAATGCTGTGGCAGACAGAGCCGGACAAAGCAAGAATGTCAGTGTCACATTTCTGGCATAGTCCTACTTGCAGCTAAAGACATGTGCTAGCTCAGGAAACAGCACAATTCTCAATGTGGGGCCTACACTATTCCTCTCCTAGATAATACTCAGGTTTGTTAGCATTCTACCACCACATGTGTCACGACAGGATATGACAGAGGTGGTGTCATTGAAGGCATGCTACCTTGACCATGGTAAGTCTTACATGAAGCTTTACAAATTTGCAGATGATTCAGGTCATTTGTGTCAACCATTAACATCCTTTGTACGTTAGGTTATTCACTGCTTGACACATTAGTTAACTCATGCCTTGTACTCTGAGGATGACATGCCAGGTGAGTGTTCTCCTATCCAGCAGAGTAGTTTGCTGCTAGGATTCTTATGCTTCAGTTCTAATCACTTGTCCTCTATTACAGGATCATCACATAGGGCATGGCCGAGTTGAGACAACCAGGTACATGTTGCATTACCTTCCTGTAGACTGCAGAAGTGTATATAGCATTTCAGCCACTGACTCACATTAGACCAATGTCATCATTTGTGTCACAGGACAACATAATTTGCATATTAAATCTTTCACAGCTCATTTGCATATCATGTCTTAGCTGAACACACTAATCAGATTCATGCCTTATCCTTTGAGGACAACATGCCAAGTAAGTGTTCGCCTACCTATCAGAGTGGTATGACATAGGGATTCTTGTACTTCCTTCCTTTCTGATTATATGTCCTCTATTTCAGGACAATCAGATGGGGCACATTTGCAGCTAAGACAACCATGTACATGTTGCATTACTTTGCTGTAAACTGCAGAGGTATAACTAGTATTTCATCCACTAACTCACATTAACACACATTAACACAATGTGGTCATTTGTATCACACTGTAATAGTTGCATGTTATGTCTTTCTAAGCACAACACACTAATTGGACTAATGTTTGTCCTCTGAGAACATCATGCTGGATAAATGTGCTCTTATTTGTCACAGTGGTATGTTGTTAGAGTTCCTGTGCTTTTTGTACTGCCTTTATACTGACATGTACTTTGTTTCAGAACAATCCCATAGTTTTTCCACAGCCACAATGACTAGGTATATGAATGAATGCATTGTGTTTGATTAGAGTGCCACATATTGTGTAACATATATTGCCATACTTTTTTGTGCTCATCTGTAATAGGTGCTTGTAGTTTTGTCTCTGTGCTTGTTGCCCATCCACTTCCCATTACCCCAAAATAGTCCACTGATCATGATACAAGATGTAATATGGTACAGGGAAGCAGCACACCTAATGGCACAAAGGACATTGCACTTGTATTTATATTATCCAGCCCAGATGGTGACAGTCCTTTAGCCCAAGATGTTACCTGTGAAAGTAGGACAGGACATCCATCCAGTCTGCTCTTAATGGGCCATCAGCTACGGGTGCAGATGATTACCTTTGGCAACTGTCCCCATGTGAATCTGACAATGGTGGTTGGAAACGTCAGCATTGGATAACTAAAAGTTACAGGACAACACATACCCAAGTGGTGGCAATGACTGGATATGTATTGTAAGGTGCATATGTGTTATTATAGGCACAGGATCAGACTCAGCACTATAATGGTACTGAGTTGCATGCACCTGCCCATGCAACTGACTGTGTACACATGAGTTCCATCTGTTACATGAGAGTCAGGAGTGCAGAAAGGTGAGGTCATGTCAGCGCTGGCTGCACATCAAGACAGTGTGACATCCATTGCATGCTGTCTAAAACTTGTTTCAGCAATGCCTGAGCAGTACTGCAATAGCACCTGAGCCACACACGCCCTGTCCCATATGGTCATTATGCCACCTTGTGGCAGACGGAGACTATCTCATGAGAGCTCTATCTGTGGCACTCATTCATCCATTTTGTCTATGCTGCCACTTAGACATACAGCTGTCACCATGCTGATACCTCAACTAACATGCTACGCAAAGTCACATCTCACATGCCACATGCCACAGCACAGACCCCTAGTGTGTTCTGTACTACTCATGGTGGCACTACCAAGTCAAACATAGTAGACTGATGTTTCCTCATGTGGCAGGGGCAGCCAAGGTGATGGCATGATCTGTCAGTGTGGATGCTGATATCTATATTAGCGGTACCTTTGCACATATCTCAGTGTGTCTTGTTGTGACCTCCTGAGCCTTTGGAAATAATGACCACAGTGCTGACTACAACACCCTGTGCATATTGGTTGGATTTCTCATATCTGATCATACAGAAATACTACTTTGATATGATTTTGACAGCATTGCGTATACATCTGTTCCCACATTTGACATCTCATGTTAAGGTGTCATGCCAGTGTATGTTGTCTATTATTATGCTATGTAGCTGCTTTAATGATTACTAAACATTTAGCCATCTAATACAATTGAATTTCCCTATAAATATACCCATGTTGTTGCCAGATATTAGGTGAGACATTAACAATACACCCTTCCTTATTATTTGCCATAATTGATTGTATAAGCAAGTATACATGATACAGCTTAGCCTTGTGTCATGTGATATGTTATTCTGTATGTAATGCCAATTATGCATATCACCATGGTGCATGTATTCCATGCTTTGACAGCACATGTTTCTGTACATTACAGTCACATTTCATTCAACACTGCATGTAAATGGGATGCATATGTGCTGTCATGCATGCATATTACCATGCTAATACTAGGTTATGTGTTTTCCAACCCATTTCAACTTTGCCTTGTTTTGTGGCACTGTAGTTATATCCACTGTTGTACTGTTAAGTGTTCAAGTGTATCAGGGACAATCAAATACTCTTACTTTATGTGCCATGGACTTCCTGGCTGGTATGCTGTGTGTGTGTGTGTGTGTGTGTGTCTGTGTGTGTGTGTGTGTGTGTGTGTGTGTGTGTGTGTGTTTGTGTGTCTTGTCACAGCTGTATCATGCTTGGCACAGTGTGGTGCAACAAGCAGTACAATATCAATTTAGGCACATGATAATGCTGATGTTTAATGTCAATTATGACTCTCACCTCCATGCACACACATATACATACACGTGCGCACACGCGCACACACACACACACACACACACACACACACACACACACACACACACACACACACACACACACACAAACTCACCAACAGCTAGCCTCTTACTCATATCGTGCCATATACATGCAGTAGAGTCCACATATGCAATGCATGTTTTGCCTTTATGCGTTACACTGGTAGTCGCCAAATGTGGGTCATTACCCTTACACGTAGGTCAGAAGTAGCTTCCATACCCACATTACATTTTTCCCTCTCTAACAATTATGTGTTTCATTACAACCATCCTCATAAATGTTTTGTAGTTGTTATCAATAGTACCTGCATACTATAGCATGATACTTTAGATATGTGTACGAGATATATGAGGTTTTCCATAGATAAGTAACAGATGGATTACTGTGGATTTCACAGGTAGTGATGGTATGCTATCACCAATTAATAGAGCTTTCATGGTGTGTAATGAGTCAACATTTAGAGCCAGATATCGCCATGCTGCCTCAGCTAACATATGTGGCCGCAGCCTACAGTACATCACCCATGCCTGACTGTTCTACCCTTTTTTGCCCTCTTATTTATCTTGTGAAGTCTGCAATGGCTCCTCATCAGACATCAAGGGATTATTGGGGTGATCATCCACACCTAAGACTGACAAGCCACTCTGCTTAGATGTAATCATACTGTGCAACATGGCACATGTAGTGGCCATTTGTGCCACCTTCTTTCAGGTGTGAACTGTGTGTACTGCAGTGCACCCCTCCATATGTTCAGAGATCTGAATCATGATTTCAGAATTTGAAACAATAGCTCAATGGTGCATAATGTTGTGGTATGTGCTCCACTGAATATATGATCAGCAGGTTTGGATAGGGCAACAAATGATGTCATGAGCCAGTGCTCAAGTAGATAACTGCAGTCACGTGATGGTGTAAGTGGACAAGACATAAGCATGCCTTCTTCATATTACAGTATATGAAAATAGAACAATTGTCATATACAAGTATTCCCACAAAACAGTAGCCCATTAAGGATCACACCTTCTTGAAATATTGCCTGCATGGCACTCTCTCAGCATGTCTACTACCAAGGGGTGTTACCATCAAACTGATAATGAGGTGGACTACTGAGTGTACTACCTGACAAGCCAGGGATGGCCACCACTTTCTGTTAAAATAATGTTCTGTATCATCTCCAGGAAAGGATTTTATTGGAATATCGGTGCACTCAATTGCACAAAAGACACAGGAGAAGTTCGCTATGAAGTATAACCATTCAATGGCAACCTATGACTCTCTTGGCATTGCTGGGACTTGGATAAACTCATCTGTCTTGCTGCACATAACTGCAAGGAAATGTCCTACTATGGGAATAGCAGCTGTCTGGGACACCCTTATGATATTACTGGAATGACATTCAGGCAAACCTTTGTTTCTACATGGATAGGTTCTTGAAATCTAGCTCAGCCTTTTTTACCTAAGTTTACTTTTTCTGCACTGCTCTGTATGCAACTTTCTTTTGGAATCTGGCCTCGTCTATTCTATTTATAAAAATGTGATAGTAAAGAAACAGAGCAACTGTGGAAGTAAAGCTGTTAACTTGCCTAGTTATCATAGCATGCCTGCTGTTAAGTCTTAAAGGAGATAGTTTCATTCTTTTTGTTAAATTATCTGTTTCTTAGTTTTCAAGGAACAGTTCACTGTGAAGGTAAATTACATCTTTTCCTTCAGCATTTGTTTTCAGGAGAATGTTTTCCTAATGCAGCAACAGAAAGTTACACTGTACTGAATTATGAATCATATGCCAAATTTAGTCAGCCTTTTAAGTTATATTTAATTATATGTTAGGCAAATCGGGTGATTTCCTTGTAAGTTTATTTACCTCATATTATTACTGCATTTATTACGGTGTTGATATTTGAACATTACTAAATTAATTTGAAATTGCAGTTCATTCATTTTTTTCTTCTCCTGTGTATAAAATTATGTTATTCAAAGTTTTATGTTAATTTTGTTTAGTAAAAAATGTCACATTAAGGCTGAGATATCTGACCTGCTACGCAAAATATGTCTAAATACAAACCTTGTATAAATTCAACAAAGTTCTTGTCACAAATGGTTCATTCATGACAATTCTTTCTGTGAATATGTAATGCATGCAGACAGATTTAAGTCCACTGGGACAATGTTGTTCCACTTTTAGAGATAACACAGACGGTACTATTCTCATCAGAAATTTGACATGCATTAATAGAAATGCAGTCTGAAATTTAAAAACCTAAAAACCTTACTGTAAGTGATGTCCATCACTTCCTGCCATTGGTATAATATATATATATATATATATATATATAAATATATATATATAAATATATATATATATATATATATATATATATATATATATATTTATTTTTTTTTTTAATAACCACTACCTGACCAGGTTTGTTTGAGCTGAAAATGAAGTGTATTTACTTTGTGTTTTTCAGTTATTATAATATTGGTTACCCTACTGGTGGACAAAGCTTCACTGTCAGAGATTCAACTCACTGATAATCATAGTTCCTGCATAGCAAATCACTTTTGGAAGTTGTGCATGAAGTGATTTCCTTTAGTGGGGATTTGTTCTCTTTTTTAAATAACTGCAACCTCAGAGTTGGTATATATAAATTAAAGGGTGTGGAGGGTTTGTCTCCCTGCAAAAATAGTTTAAAAAAGTGTTTTTTGGTAGGATGTTTTTGGTAAATGCAGTTAAGGAGTTCCGACCCTCAGAGCATTCCACTCATAGTGGAAGCAGAGATATTACTGCTGAAATACTGCAGTTCATTCATATTTCATCTAATATGTATACAGTTAAGTCTTATGTTAATTTTCATCAATAATAATGGAAAAATGTCTAAATAAATGTTTATATACAAATATTTTATTATTAACATTCACGTTGCTATAAATTCAGCAAAGTTCTTTGTCATAAAAGGTTAATTTGCAACATTTATTTTATTGGATATGTAATACATGTATGCAGTTTTTCTAAGTCTGTAAGCCTATGGGGATAACATTGCTCTACTTTTAGTGATAACTCATAGGGTACCATTGTCTCCAGAAAGATGACATACATTAACAGGAAATGCAGTCTTGGGATTTAAAAACCTTACTGTACTGTATATTAAGTTTATCACTTGTAGCCTAGGAAATCATTAGATTTTTTAAAGCACCAGGCCAGCTAACCAGGTTTGTTTGAGGTCAAACTGAAGTTTATTTATTTTGCATTCTTCAGACATGGAACTGTAACTGCAGAAATAGTGTAAAGTGAATAGTTAAAATTTAAGCCAAGCTGCACATGGATAACATACACTAAAGTTTAATAGTCAGAACACTGCATAAAATAGCATAAAAGAGCAAATTCAGGTGAATGGTGCATATTTACTAAAAGATGAAATTTCAGTGAACAAATAAAACTCTTTTTCTGGCAAACTGCTCTTCCATAATTCTGCACGCAATGGGATAGCAATTGAACTAGAGCTAGAAATTAATGCTATATGAATTTGACCAGCAGTTTTTAAGCTTAATTGTATGTTTAGTGACTTGTTTTTAAGAAGTCTGAAAAATCAATTAGCCACTGAATCAGTAGACTAAAGGACTGTGGAAAAGGGATATTGCAGTGTTAGATGGCCATATTCTGGAGAAGAGGGGTCACTCATTTATGCCAGCATAAGATGGATTTCTTGTTATATTTAAAACTTTAGTTTTAGTGTTTAATTTTTAGAGAGTTTTTTTGTGTGCACGTATTTTAGCTAAACTATGAATGCAAGCACTTTTTAGTCAGTCCATTGTGTTTTTATTAAGCTAATTATTTACTCAATTGTTATTTAAACCCGTGAGTGTTTTGATGAATTCATTCTGATGAAGTTCACTTTCAGTGGACGAAAGTGTTTAATCTTACCCTTGTTTAATAAAATTATTTATTTTGCTCTTTGGCAGTTCGTTTTATTGGCATTTTATGATACTTAGTTTTTGTTATTTTGTTTTTTTCAAGTAACGTTCTACCACATTTGGTTTTATTAGTTATTTTTAGTGGTTTAGATGGCCGCATTGTCACCTCACAGCAAGAGTCTCTCCGGTTCGATCTTTAGCTGGGGTGTCTTCTGTGTGGAGTCTGCATGTCCTCCCTGTGGTTGTGTGGGTTTCCTCCTGGTGCTCCGGTTTCTTCCCACATCCCCAAAGACATGCTGCAAGTGGATTGGACATGCTGAAATTGGCCCTAGGTGTGAGTGTGTGCGTGTGTGTGCCGTCTGTGGAAGGTTGGGTGCTGGGCTGGCAACTCAACGCCGTAAAAACTACACTACCAATCACAAGGGGGGATCCACCTTGGATCCCGGAAACTACCGTCCCATCAGTCTGACAAGCCTTATCTGCAAGGCCATGGAGCGTATTATCATGGAACTTATAAACAAAGACATTGGCAACCTGCAAACACTGGACCCCACCCAGTTTGGGTTTGTGAAGGGCCGATCTTGTCTCCTGAACCTGATTGACTTCTTTGAATCAGTCTCCAGAGTCATGGACAAGGGTAAGGTGGTCCACACAGCCTATCTAGACCTTGCCAAGGCCTTTGACACCATCCCCCACTCTGGAATCATAGATAAACTTACTAAGTTGGGCATTAATCCCTATGTCACCCAATGTGTTGCTAAATGGCTTACTGATAGAACCCACACTGTAAAAGTAGCTGACTCCAAATCCAGGTCCAGACAAGTGGAGTACCTCAGGGTTCAGTCCTGGGGCCGCTCTTGTTTGGCATCTACTTCTCTGAAGTACAGGTCAACACTAAGGGACTCTGGCTAACAAAGTTTGCAGATGACTGCAAACTGGGAGCCATTATTGAATCCCCAAATGATGTGGATACTCTACAAAAGGGTCTTACAGAAACAGATGCTTGGTGCCAGAGCCATGGGCTCAAGCTCAATGCCAAGAAATGTATTGTTATCACCTTTGGGAAAAAAACATGTATCCATGAATTACCATATAGGTGGCAGTACACTAAACACAGAAAGTGTGATAAGAGACTTAGGGACACAGGTGGACAGTGGTCTCACCTTCGATAACCACATCGCCACAACAGTCAGGAAATCCTTCTATGCGGCACACCTCATCACGAAGGGCTTTTCATCCAGAAAAAAGGAGGTCATTGTCCCACTGTACTCATCCCTCATTAGACCCATTATAGAATACAATGCCCCATTTGGTATGTACCTCTCAAGACATCTGCAACAACTGGAAAGGCCTCAGAAATACCTCACTAAAAGAATCACAGACCTAAAGCAGATGCCCTACGCTAACCGCCTTAAAAAACTCCAGCTATACTCTGTCGCATATCGTCTACTCAGAGGCGATCTCTGCTTAACATACAAGGCCATGTCAAACCCAGAGCTGTTGGACATGCTACACTTAAAGAAATCCCAATCCTCAGAGCTACACGCTCCAGGGATCTAAACCTTGTCATCACAATAAACAAAACATGCTGGAGGGATAGGTTCCTGACCCAGAGACTCCCCAGACTCTGGAATAGATTGCCCATACATGTCAAGCAGAGTGCCTCTTTGGACCTCTTCAAGATGAACCTTGACAATTGGATGGGAGAAAGGAAATTCACCCCAGGGATCACGTCAGTCGCCCTGCTAGACAGGGGTCCAGGAAAGTAAATAATGTGGGAAGAAATAGCCAGGGAATTGTTATGGCTAGGCTTGTATAGGCCCTAGGGCTGATAGCCTAGTACCAACCTATGAACCTATGAACCTATGAGCGGACAAGGTGATCCACTGTGGTGACGCCTAACCAGGAAAAGCCGAAAGAGAGAGTTATTTTTAGTGGTTTCTCTGCCAATTTTTCAAGGAACACCTTTATGAGTACTTGACATTTTTTTTCTGCCTGGACTAATGGATTCTTTGGATGATTTTCTGTCGATTTTTTCCCCAGTGAAATAGGAGGAGTTCAATAGGATGCAGTCTGAAATATCTATTGTTAAGGGTGAACTTACCTGTTTAATAGATCTTCTCAGTCAACTGGAGAGAGTTTTACATCCACCTAAGAAGATTTTTCCATCCAGTGTGTCAGAGGAGTGGAAGGATGTATTAATTAATGACTGTAGTATCCGGTCGGGTTCTCAGCAAGACACTTTAGATAATGTTCCCAGAGCTTAGTCCACAGGGAAAGACACTACATCACACACTAATCAGTTTTGTCATACTATGGCTGCGACTAGTCCGGATAATGAAGAATATTACCAGTGTGGAGCCAGACCTAAGACTAGAAAAACTTTTGTGGCAGCCAGAGCTACAAATAGGGTGCAATCTACAATGTTTCTGTTACCCGTGATATTTTAAATGCTCCAGGACAAAAACTGTCTGCCGATAAGATATCTATTGGTCGAACTGATAAACTTATTGACAAAGTATGGAACGTTGGACAATTTGTTTCCACAAGCTATTCTTTTAGTAATAATTATACAAGAAGCATTAAGAACAATGGGCCTGAATGGCCAGTATGTGATTCCTTAAAGGACTTAATCATTTTATTTGGTAAAAAACTATTTAAGATTATGTCTTTGCAAATTGACAATGCTTATTTAAGCAAACACATTGAGATGCAGATTTCCCCCAAGGGCTTAAGCTTTTTTAGGATGCCCTTAGGTGTTTATGTGGACAATGTCATGACTAATGAGTTTTCTGAGTTATTTGACAGGTGTGGGCTTGATTTCATGAAGTTACTGATTAAGTACAATGACATTAGGATAAGTTTGTTATTAAATGAGGCTGAGAAACTCAATGGTGATATTAGGAATGATTTAATTTTTGCACAGTGGGAAGCATTTTATAACAAACAATTTGAAATTGTTAATAAAATGTATTAAAATTCACTTAAAAAAGAGTAAGAAGATTGGGAGGGATGTTAATCAGTATAAAAATAAGCAAGTTTACTCTTGGGACAATTACAGAGGTGTTAACACTGATTATGTTTGCCATAATAATGTACAGAGAACTCCTGTCCTAGAGGGGAAGAGAATGTGTGGGCTATCACATTACCCATCAAATATTCCTTTTTGGAATTGGAGGGGGTATCCTTACTGGGGCATGTACCCCATGGATTTAGGGCAGAACAACAACTTTTGAAATTGCCAGCATTGTCAGTGGAGACCCTGTGGGCCAAGACAAAAAAGATTGATGTATGAACAGTGGTAGTCACTTACAAGTACATGCACTCGTGCAATGGATTTCAAATATATAATTACACCTACCACCATATTAGTAAGGAATATTTTACCTTGTTCAGTAAGGGGATGAAATTTGGGTGGCCATGGTGATGCAGTGGTTAGCGTTGCCACCTCACAGCAAGAGGTTCTCCAGTTCAATCCTCAGCTGGGGTTCCTTCTGTGTGGAGTCTACATGTCCTCCCTGTGGTTGTGTGGGTTTCCTCTGGGTACTCGAGTTTTCTCCCACAAACCAAAGACATACTCTAGGTGGATTGGACACTCTAAATTGGCCCTGGTTGTGAGTGTGTGCATGTGTGTGTGCCTTCTGTGGAAGGTTGGGTGCCGGGCTGGCAACTCGACACCGTAAAAACTCTACTGCCAATCATGAGCAGACAGGTGATCCGCTGTGGTGACTCCTAACCGGAAAAAGCCAGAAGAAGTAAGGGGATGAAATTTATTTCCAATAAGACTTTTGATTTAACTGATACTTTGATTGAGACTAAGCTGTATTTTATGAAATTAAATCTGGCAATTTATTTTAACAGGGATGGTCATTGCTCCACGTTTGACACAGGTAGCCATTTGAGAAGGAGGAGTATTTTTAACCTTCCTTTGCACCCTATCTTATCCATAGTTGAGGATGCTGTTATTGAGGACCTCTTCAGGTTACAGGTCAAACTTAATCATAATAAGCGGATTTGTTTTAATTTAAGTATGGAGGAACATTCCCTTTTCCAGCATTTGAGCAGTGATCAATCTATTAGAATAATGCTAGTGGATAAAGGGGAGGAATAGTTCTGTTTGCTACTTTAGAGTACATTCGTATCATGTTTGAAATTTTGGCAGACACTGATACATACTCCCTCATTTCCCTGAACACAATTAATATAACTTATCAAAGGGTTGATTCCTACATAGAGGATTAACTCATGGATCAGAGAATTAGTAAAGAAATGTATGAATTTTTGAAGTTGAAAAAAAAACTATGGCCACCATATTTGGGATTCCCAAGATACACAAGGGAATAGTGAATCCACCTTTTCGACTCATTGTATCTGGGAGTAGATCCAAAATGTATCCATTTGGGGCAGTCATAGATAGATGGCTTAAACCCATTTATTTGAGAGTGGGTCATTTGCTCATTGATTCTTGGGACTTTTTGGGCCATTTAAAATCAGATATTTGGAGTAAGGACTTAGGTTTTTTGACTGCGAACATTGTTTACTTGTTTATTTGTATCCCTAAGGATTTAGGTCTTGATATGTTTCATAATAGTATTGTTCAATACTCAGGACAATGATAGGGCAAATCTTATGACTGAATTTATGAGTTTAATTTTTGATAAGAATTTTATATTTTTTGAAGGGGAATACTACAAACAAGTTAGGGGTGTTGCCATGGGTGCCTTGTTTACTGCTATATATGCTGACTTGGTGCTATTAGAGTGGGAGAATTTACATGTTTTCAACTGTCCTTTTAAGTATTGTATCCAGCTTTATCTAAGGTTTTTGGATAATGTATTTATTTTGTGGAAGGGGCCTTTGCACGACATTAAGTGTTTTATTGATTATTTACACCAGACCACTTCATTTATGAAGTTTACACACCATAGTAGTACTGAGGGTATTAGTTTTTTGGATACTTACATTAAACACACTGATGCTGGTTTTAAAACCAACATTTATAGGAAACCCACTTTTAGTAACTCGTATTTACAGTATTCGAGTTGTCATTCTCTCAAACAGAAAAAAAGTATAGTCAAAGGACAGTTGATTAGAGCAGCCAGAATGACCTCTACATATGAAGATGTCCTTACTGAGATGGATTTCATTGGTGACATGTTTTTAGAGAGGGATTACCCTCCCTCCTTGGTCCAGAAGGTTAAAGAATTGATTATTACACAATGAGGTCATCATTACAAACCACTTTTAGGGTTGTCGGTTTATAACTCATAAGGAAGTAATGGACACCAGTAAATTCGAAAAGTCTGTTATCTTACAATATGGCACACATCTTGGCAAAGTGATGGAAAGTTTTAAAAAGAATTGGAACATTTTAAGGGGAAATTCTGATGTTTTTCAACGTTTGGGTCCTAGTCCATCTTTTGTTTATAAAACTGGTTCCAATTTTAAGGCTATTTTTGAGAGATCTATGAATAACAAATGTGGTAATGGGGTTAAGGGCAAGAGGACTAGATGTGAGTTCTGTAAGCAATGTCCCTATATTTTGGAAGTAGAGTCCTTGTTTCTGAATAATATCATCAAGAGCAAAGTATTTTTTATAGGTGGTAACTGTTTATCCAAAAAGGTGGGCTGCTTGTCTAAGTGTCTTGACTGCTCAGCTTTCTACATGGGCAAGACTGATAGGGCCCTACAATGTCGTATATATATGAGCATTTATACAGTATTAATAAGAATAGTGAGAATAATGCATTATATAAACATCTGACATCTAGTCTCACTGGTTTTAGGTTTGCCATTTTAGACCAGGTTTTCATTAATCTAGGGGGAGGTGATGAAATAATACAACTGGAAGAGAAAGAGACAAATTGGCAGTTAAGATTAAATGCATCTAAGTCACCAGGAATAAATTACCATACATCCCTTCTTCCAATTTTAAAGGATAGGTCTCTTTTAAACAATTAAGGATTATGTTTTTTACAAGTATGGTTTTACTAGTCATGTTTACTTTTTTGTACAATTATCATAAACATTTTATACATTAGAATAATAGGATGTTTAGAGAGTTTTTGTGTGCATGTATTTTAGCAAAACTATGAATGCAATTACTTTTTAGTCAGTCCATTGTGCTTTTATTAAGTTAATTATTTACTCAATTGTTTAACTACTATTTATAGATTATTTAAACCTGTGAGTGTTTTGATGAATTTATTCTGATGAAGTTCACTTTCAGTGAACAAAAGTGCTTACTCTTACCCTTGTTTAATAAAGTTATTTATTTTGCTCTTTGGCAGTTCATTTTATTGGCAGTTCACAATACTAAGTTTTTGTTATTTTGTTTTTTTTCAAGTACCGTCCCACCATATTTGACTTTAATATTTAAAACTTTATTATATTTTTGCTGAAGGGTAGTATCAGCGTTAATGCTAAAGTGAACTGCAGTCATCAAAATTCTGAATAAAGGCTCTTGAAAAGTATGTACATATGAACAAAAATTGAGACTGCAAATTGCCATGAACTCTGCATAATGAATATTATAACTACTCCAGTTTCAATAGGATTTTTGGATACCATGACTCAGAATTATAAAGTTTCAAAAGTTTAAAAACATAAGTGATAACATTAAACAAATATATGTAGAATAATCATGTTTTATTTTGCCGTAACTATGGCCGACTAGCAGAAAGTTGGCTGCTATAAAGAGTTCCCATTGCCAGTTGTTTGACCCATACCCGGTGTAATAATTTGTAAATGAAGAACAGATGATATTGTTCCAATATAGCACTACCCTGCTGACACTGACTTTTTTTTCTACCCATAATCCTGCTCTCACTTATGCAACATGCGATGATGTTATATGTGGAATCTGCTAACGGATTCCCAAAATTGTGGTGGGCCACTGTACCAAGCAGTCTGCAGTAAGAGTTTATAACATCTATTAGAATTGTCTCTTGTAACATCAGGATAGACAAGCTAAATACCACCCTTTTCCTAATCCCAGCCAAGTTCTTAGGAGTCAGGACTACTACTCAACCCCACATCTTCTGGGATCCTGTCAGGACTGTATCCTTCTCAAGGAGATTGACTATATCCTTGAGGTAAATTATTCTAACTTTGATCTAAATTATACAGAACAGCAGTGATTCTGCAAAATATAAATGAGGGAGATGAGTGATATAAAGTGATCATTAAGAAATTTTGCAAAATTCAAGAGAGCAACACAGTATTCATAATTCATTGTTTGAAAAAAAAAAAAAAAAACAAGTGAGCAATGAAGAGTGACTTGAAGTCTAGGCTCGTGGGCTCACATCTTGTCACAATAAATAAACTCATAATAAAGCAATTCTGTAAATTAGTGGACAGAATCCCAGATCAGTAATGCAACAAAAAAATAAAACAAGCCCACACACACACACACACACACACACACACACACACACACACACACACACACACACACACACACACATATATATACACACACACACACACACACACATATATCTATCTATATATATACACATATATATATATATATATATATATATATATATATATATATACAAACATACATATAGACGGAGAGAGAGAAACAGATCGATAGATATAGATATAGATATAGATATAGATATAGATATAGATATAGATAAAGTGAGCAGCTGGCAAGAAGAGTAGACAAAGTGATAATACAGTTAAGCAGGGTAATGCTGCATGTATTTAGAGATAAATGGAGGGACTAGAGAGTATAAGTTGTTGAGGTTCGACCCTAAGTCAAACACCACCAATAAGGCATACAAAACAATCATAAGACCCCTCATTGACAACAACATCTAGGAAGCCCGCAGCATGGTTAACAGGTTTTACTTTATTGATGCAAAAAGTTATTTTGTTCAATTATTATGATTCAACATTACTTGCTATAGATACTTGTTAAAAAAAATCTTTTTTTTTTAATTTTTTATTTGGTTTTAAAACAATAGATAAAAAATCAGTTATAACACAAACAATTAACTATTTACATAGGTCCACAGCTGATCAATACATCAATGTTATACAAATCAACAACCATTAATATTTTTCAAGCAAGTCTTTAAGTTTAAGCCAAGATTTATATGAATGTGTAATATTAGAAATTTTCAACTTTATAATATGCAATTCACTGCTGCAAATGACAAATGTGTGACAAACCCTTTCAAAGCGAGCATAGAACAGGGAATGCAGTATAGCTGCAACTTCCACTCCACCCCCATCCCCCACACACATACACACACATGCACATTGCGACATGTATGCTCCACAGTAATATGATAACAGTTTGATTCTATGTGAACAGTTCTTGCCTCCTGAAATGTTACCTTTGCCTTTTCACCATATACAAATTTCTACAATTTTGTATATTATGTTATTGCATCCAAAACTTGGAATAAAATCCAAGTGCCTCATACACACAGTCTCATTTAAGAGTGCTTCCAGGGAACATTTCTCACAAAGCTGGCATTATAAATACAGTTCATCTGTCTCAGCTTTATTAGTTTAGCTTCGACTTCTACAGTAATTATAGCACTGCTTAGCTCCAAACTATTCCTTTCCAGTGTTACCATGCAAAGCACACTTATGGCTTTTCAGATATATACAAATGAGTCATACAAATAGCTTTACTGCATTACGTGCACAGTGCTGCAAAGAGTCTGTCAATCTACTCCTTGGATAACACATCATCATCATCATCCTCATCATAATCAACCCTCTTTTTTCCCAGTCAGAATTCCATTCTGCTCAACCAACCCTCTCAGATACTATGAAGCTTTTTCTATCTCAGTTCTCAGCTTCTTCTGATTTCTCCCATTTGTTTCTTATTTGTACTCTTTTTCATCCCATGTGCCTTCAGTTTTGCATTCCATTCTCCTGTCTTTTACTGAAGTTCTTGCTCAGAGTCTGCCTGTACTGCCACATCATCTGCATACAGCAACTTTGTTGGTCTGTTCCCTCCAAGCTGTTTGATAATCTAGACCATCATGATGAACAGCAGCGGACCCAGAGATGAACCTTGACGCACATTCTCTACCACTTAGAATCCTTTTGAGAGTTCTGATACTGTTCATACTTGAGTTATTGGGTCCTTGTACATAGTCCGCACTAATTCCGCCAGTATTTCTCGGACTTTGAGCCATCTCAGGACTGCCCAAATCAGCTTTCTCACGACCTTGGCATTTGCTTTCTCCAAGGCTAGGGATGTCCGTCTGGACTTCTTCCTCATCTCTAGCTTCTTATCAAATATCTGTATCTCAGCAAACATTGGGTTGGTTGTGCTGCTACCTAATCTAAATCATAACCAATCATCTCCCATCTTACTCTCTACTGCTTTGCATATTCATTTATCAGTCACGTCCAGGGCATACATGCAGTGTGACAGGAGTTTAATATCTCTGTACTGCCAACAGTTGAGGATGCCCCCTTTGTTATTACACACTGGCATTAGTATGCCTATACACCAATCATCCAGGATATGTTTTTCTCTTCATACTGCTATAAATACTCCCAGGAGCCATTTCTCCCTTATCATACCCTGGATAACAGGCTAAAAAATGCGCCACAACAATTAAAATCACATAAGTTTAGTTTGTAACTATTGCTTTGTGACTTTTTCCCTGGTTCTCCTCTGAATAATATATAAAATATCTGCATATTAAATGTCCTTAGATTCCTACATAATTTCTGTCACAAACTTCGAAACTGAAATAAGGAAAGTACTTTTATAATATTAAATTGTATGAGACAAAGTTGGAGGGAAAACCAAAACATTCTAAACCTGGCATTTCTGTAGTACTGGAAAAAATGTTAGGTTTCACAAAAATAAAGTGTTTTGTGTTGGGGGGGTATGTTTGAGCACTGGAGGTTAAATCCCCTATATCTGCAGAAGAGTGAATCCTGTGTCCAGCAGTATTTTCCCTTAAGTAAATGTGAGCACAAAGTGGTTGCAGCATCTGATACTAATTTACAGTCATTATTTAGTATATTTCATTTGCAAAATCCAATTTCAGACCTGTAGATGAGGTTTAGCTTGGTTTGCCAATGGTAAGCTTAACAACTTTTTGCTAAACATTGCTGAAACAGTGCAAAGAAATGGAATAATGTTAACAATAAATAAGATTTCTTTTGAGACTAGATAGAAAATTACTCAAATGTCCACTTTAGATATTTGAGCATTTAACATATATGTTCAAATATCATGATGTTCCCTTTTTTCTTTTCCTTGTATAAAAAAAATTATGAACTTAAAATGTTAGCACTTACTATAGAACACTATTGATGCTGTGATAAAAATGGATAGAACGCCCTTCTGAACTTGGTGAAGCATCATTTAATGCAGTGTCTTGTTCTAGATATCATTGACTGTGGTTAGAGATACTGTGTGTGTGTGTGTGTGTGTGTGTTGAATATATGATTTTGATAGAAAAAAATCTTTAACTTCCTACAAACAAAGTTGGCCGCCCTTTTGCCATCAATTACTCAGTTACAGAGTTTACTTCATAGATTACACTTCCTCAAACACAACACACACACACACACACACACACACACACACACACACACACCACACACACACACACACACACACACACACACACACACACACACACACACACCACACACACACACACACACACACACACACACACACACACACACACACAAACACACACTATATGCATATTTACACATATATTTATTCCAAGGACCAAGAAATCTAATAGAAATAATTTGATAACAAGCATACACGCATGCACACACACACACACACACACACACACACACACACACACACACACACACACACACACACAC
>NC_056735.1:1595681741-1595709241 GCF_019279795.1 Protopterus annectens | reverse complement strand
ATAGTTACTGTGTTCATTTGTTTTATCAAACTTCTAACTTTTTGGGTTTTACTGACTTTCTGCAGACTACTTCTTTCATTGGTCCTAATATGTCTAACCATCTCTATTAAATCAATCAACTCTACTCTTACATTATTTTCTACTAAACTAATAGCTCTTCTTTGTTCTCCATTTCCTGCGTGCACTCTATAGAAAGTTCTAGAGCATCTTTCTGTGCCACGTTCTCTTCAGTTTCGCCCTGCCATCCATTGCTCTTTCATATGGGAGCTCAGTAGCCTATCACTCCATAACATTAACTGTGTCAGAGTTGCCACAGTTTCCAGTTTTTTCCCTTGCTGTATAGCTCCAACTGAATGTTTATACTTGTTTCCTGTGGGAGGCTCCAAAGTATCTTCATATGTCAACTGATTAGATGCTTCCTTCTCCACTGGTTTCTCCCTATTTTGGGGGTCCATGACTCTATCCTGTTGTGTTATTGTCTGAGTTAATTGTTCTGTACTGAATTCTTCACTTTGCAGCTAGTCCATAACCTCAGTTTCTATTTCTTTAACTTCTCCATTACTAATCCTCTTTTCTACTTTTCCGCTTTGTTTTCTTATTTTTTGTATTGTAAAAGTTTCCATATCCGGAGATCTTTGCCTTTATTTATCTTCAAATATCTTTGGTGCTGGTCTTTTTGTATTAATTAGTTTTGCTTTCTCCTTTGCATAACTATTGCACCATATTAAATCTCTTTTTCTTTCCCATGTCAATATTTCTTCTTCAGATGTCTCCTGCTCCTCTTGTTTCTCCTTACTTTGGGCACTCATTTCTCCATCATGCTGTGATATAACCTGTGTTAGACTTTCTACACTGAATCCTTCACAACCTGGTACAAGGCTCCCGAGAGCACCCAAGCACTACCAGGTTATACCTCATGCCATGCCTTTCAGCCCCAAAACTTGGACCGAACCAGAAAAGGAGGGGGAGTATCAATATTTGTCAAAGATACCCACACCTCCAGGTTGGTGGCACAGCACGAAGCATCAGAGACTATCCATGTGCAACTAACAGTGGGTAAAACTACCTTCCAGTTTATAGCCTGCTACAGACCACCCTCCCAAACCCAGGAACCCGACTCAGCCTTCCTGAGAACACTGGAAAATATGAAGGTCTCTCCAAACACCATTATATTGGGCAACTTCAACTACCCAAACATAGACTGGGAGCATTAATCTAGCTCCAACACCCTAGCTCAAAGGTTCCTAGAATTTATAAACTCAAATGCTATGGAACAACTTGTTACCACTCCCACAAGAGGGGAAAACATACTGGACCTGATCATCACCAACATGGGGACTCTATGCTCCAGACCAGAAGTGTATCCCTCACTGGTAAAATCAGACCATAAACTAATCTCACTGGATATTCACATCCCGACCCCACCCCCTGCCCAGAAAACCACAGTGAAAAACTTCTCTAAAGCAAATTTCACACTCCTCAAAACTGAGGTGGAATGCTTCAAAGCCCCCGGGCCTGTGGAAAATACGGCCCAGACTGCAGAATCCTTTATAAACACATTCTATGAACACCTTCAGGAATGCATGGATCATACAATCCCAAATAAAACCAAGACCCAATCCTCCAGAGGCAGACGTCCTGTCTGGTGGACCCCAGCCATAAACAAACTATACAATAGAAGGAGGAAGCTACTTCATGATAGAGCAAAATCCCAAAAGGGAAGGCATCTCTGATCAGTGTTAGCAAAAAACTACGGCCACTCATAAAATCGTCTAAGGCCAACTTCGAGTAAAAAATTGCACAGGACACTAAGCATAATCACAAGGCTTTCTTTAGTTATGTTAGAAACCTGGGTGGGAATTCCCAGATATGCTCAGAATTCGTCCAAAATGACAACAAAATACACCGAACCCACAGACATTGCCAACATCCTAGCTGACAGGCTCAGTGCAAACTTTCCCCTCCTCACCAAAAGGTCAAATATCTATCCAGCAGAGTGCTGCCCCTGACATCTCAGATGCTCAGGTAAGAGCCGCCTCTCCAAAGCAAAAACACAGCATCAATGGGACCAGACAGTGTCCGGGCTGCATCCTACATGAACTCCAAGAAGAGCTAAACCCAAACATAAAACTACTGTTCAATCTCAGCCTTACCACAGGATATGTACCCAAACAGTGGCGTACAGCAACAGTGGTCCTTCTCCACAAAGGTGGTGCCTCAGCGGATCCTGGAAACTATCGCCCCATAAGCCTGAATAGCTTGGTCTGCAAAGCTATGGAAAGGATCATCATGGACCTCATAAAAAAGATATTGGGGACCTAAAGACACTGGATCCTACCCAGTTTGGCTTTGTTAAGGGCAGATCCTGCCTCTTAAACCTGGTCGATTTTTTGAAACAGTCACCTAGGCCATTGACAAGGGGAAGGTGGTCCACACAGCCTACCTGGACCTCACAAAAGCCTTCGATACAATACCCCATACCCCACTTGGGCATTATAGATAAGTTCACCAGCTTAAATATAAACCCCTATGTCACTAGATGGGTTGCAAACTGGCTCAAGGACAGAACCCACATGGTTAGAATTGCTGGAGCCATGTCAGACTCCAAACCAGTTACAAGTGGCATCCCACAAGGCTCAGTCCTGGGACCTCTCCTGTTCAGTATATATTTCTCAGAGGTTCAGGCCAACACGGAATGACTGCGGCTGACCAAGTTAGCAGATTACTGCAAACAGGGTGCTATAATCTACTCTCCAGCCGACACAAGCATCCTCCAAAAGGGCCTCATAGAAACAGACAACTGGTGACAGAGCCATGGCCTCAAGCTAAACGCCAAAAAGTGTATAGTCATCCCCTTTGGCAAAAACAAAGTGCCCACAAATTACCACATAGGTGGTAATCCATTAAGTACGGAAAAAGTAATTAGGGACCTGGGAACCCAAGTTGATAGCAATCTCTCATTTGACAACCACGTGGCCAAAGTGGTTAGAAAAACATTTTATATAGCCCACGTAATCATGAAGAGATTCACATCTAGATCATGGGAGGTCATCGTGCCTCTTTACTCATCCCTCATCAGGCCCATAATTGAGTACAATGCCCCTTTTGGGATTTACCTTACCAGACACCTGCAGCAACTGGAAAGACCCCAAAAGTACCTCACCAAAAGGATCAAAGGGCTCAAACAGATGCCATATGCTGCCCGGTTAAAGAAATTCCAGCTCTACTCAGTGGCATACCACCTGCTCAGAGGCGATCTGTGCCTGAGGTATAAAGCTATGTCCAACCCGGAATTAATGGACATGCTGCACCTCATAAAATCCAAATCCCATTGAGCTACGCACTCGAGAGACTTGAACCTCAGCACTGAAATAAATAGGACATGCTGGAGGGACAGATTCATAACCCAGAGGCTCCCTTCACTCTGAAATAAAATCGCAGTCCAGGTTAGGCAGAGTACCTCATTGACTCTCTTCAAGAGGAATCTCAATGAGTGGATGGGGGATCGTAGGTTTACCCCGGGTATCACTTCTGTGTCACTGTTAGACAGAGGCACAGTATACTAACCTCGAAAAAGGGCATAGCAAAATTGATTTAGAATGGGTGGCAAAAGCCAAACACACTCTGGCTAGGCTTATAAATGCCCTAGGGCAGATAGCCTAGTATGAACCTATGTACCTGTGAACCTATGAACAAATATTCCATAATTTCAACTTCTATTCTTTTTTAACTTCTATTTGACTAATCCTTTGTTCTACATTCCCTCTTTATGACCTTATTTTTTATTGTGAAACTGTCCATATCTGGATGCCTTTGCCGGTATTTCTTTTTGAATATCTTTGGATCTGCCATTTTTGTGTTGATTAATTTGGCCATCTCATTTGCATAAATATTGCACCATATCAGAGCTCTCTTTCTTTCCCATGTCCATATTTCTTTTTTGTACCCTTCGCCATATGTCATGAATAATCCCATAGTGCAAGAAATGTCATTTATCACATTCCAGCACAGCAGAGTTCCACATACACCTGCAATGAATACATAAATCATCATCTGCAAGGTGTTAAGAACTCATAAATAGTTTTGCTTATAGCTGCAATGGTTACCTTATCCAGAATAAAATAAGTTTATTTATTTATTTTGACATTTGTTAACTGGGTTAGTCTGACTGGGCAAGAAACCCTTTTTCAGCAGACAGCCAAGAAACTAATAACCAGATTAATATACATCCTTTATGTATATTATACCAGACCAGACATGACATTGAAAACAAAAGAATAGTAATTATATAACTTAAAAATTAACTGTAAGCCAATATATAGCCTTATTTTATAACTTACAATTATTCCACTGATAACCTTGGTACATCATCTTCTAAGGGCTGCATGATATGACTCCCACAAAATGGGTTGCTTTGAAAAGACCATTGACTGTTCACCTGGTCAATAAATATTAAGCTTTAATTAAGAATACATTTTTTAAATAATATACTCTTCAGAAACACATTCTTTTTGAAAGAGTTTCCATTTTGTCACAAATGCATATTTATTTACTTACAATGAATATACCCAATTAATGACTGCATTTGCCCCCACTGGCATAATGCCACAACATGTGAATGGTCTTGTCTTCTAATGTGAGATAAGTATTTTTAAAATCACCACTTTTTGCCATTAGTGGTTTATAATGCATTCAGTACTTTACCTATGATAATTGTTTACATGTAATGTAGCAGAACTAAATTTTGCTTTCTCTTTGGCATTGCAATGATATTCCTATATTTTGAACTTTGCAATGCACTGAATTTGATGAATATACAGTTTAAATGCCCTGCAATATAGGAATCAAATAGCTGAATGCAGTAGGTGAAATTGTGTGACAAAATGGCAACATGGGGGGCAGGCAATTCAGAGAAACACATTGCATAAAATAAATGGAAACATTATTAAAATGAAGGCAAACAGTATGGTGGAGAAGTTCTGAAATATATAAAGGTAGAGTGGCTCTTCAAAGAAAAAAGAAATGTTATTCAGAAACAGGGTCAATAGAATCATATTACAGGTAACTGCAGGTTTAACAGAGCATAGCATGAGGTTATCCTCATAGCTGGAAACAATGGAGGTGCAGAACATCACCTGCTATTCCACCAAGACAACTGACCATGCCTAACATCAAATCCAGTCCGTGATACAGAAAGAGTGAATCACTATTATGTGGACAGATGTACCATCCAGGAGGTAGAGGAGATGTGATGCTTCATATGTAGGCTCATATGATACATGGAATATATAACCCTGTATACACAAAGGTTTGTGTAATTGTGGATATTGGCTACAACAACCTTCCAGTGACCAGCAGAGGACACAGCGGGTTTATTGCAAGCATCTGCCTCAAGGATACTGCACCATTTTCCTCAATAACATACACTGTACTGCATGAGAAGGGGATATATTTCTTACTGCATGGTAAGGGGACATACTCTGTACTGCATGGGAAGGGGACATACTCTGTACTGCATGGGAAGAGGACATACTCTGTACTGCATGCAAAGAGAACATACTCTTTACTAAATGGGAAGGGGTCATACTCTGCACTGCATGGGAAGAGGACATATTCTGTACTGCATGGAGTGGGGATATATTCTGTACTGCCTGGGAACGGGACATACTCTGTACTGCATGGGAAAGGGACATGGACTGTACTGCATGAGAAGAGTAAATACTCTGTACTGCATGGGAAGGGGACATATTCTGTACTGAGTGGGAAGGGGACATACTCTGTAGTGCACGGGAAGAGGACATACTCTGTACTACATGGGAAGAGGATGTACTCTGTTTTGCATAAGGAGGGGACATATTCTGTACTGTATGGGAAGGGAACATACTCTGTACTGCATGGGAAGAGCACATATAGTGTACTGCATCTGAGGAGGCCATATTCTGTACTTAATGGTTAGGGGACATACTCTGTAGTACATGGGAAGAGGACATACTCTGTTTTGATGTGTCGGCCAACTTTTCTCATTCTATGGCATCATAGGACTGAAGGTAAGTAGCATAAGCACAGGATAAATGCTTCAGGGTAGGGTGAAATGCATATCACTTTACCTTTGTCTAATGCTGCCATCATGACATCTGACTGTGCCAGGCTATAGCAGCCATCATAAACATCAAGTTCAGATAGTTTGCCAAAATCTGTGATGTGTACATCAACAATAGAGGAGTCTGATATTGAAGCATCTGTGAGAAGAAATAAACAAACCCAAGGGCATTACTTCACTCTTGACAAACTGAATTCATCCTCAAGTCTTGGTGAGTACATTCACAAGGTATACCCTGTTTTTACAAAATCTCACCAAGGTGACACTGATATATACACTGTATATATATAGCATATATCATGGACAGAAGTAGGTTAAAAACTAAAAAAGAGAGCTAGGTGCACAAGACCCAGGATAAAAAAGTGACCAGTCTTTGTAGGTGCATTTGTGCCAGGACTGGAAAAAGATGACAGTGTAGAATCCTCAAAATCTGGAAACATTCCTACAATGGGGCTAGGCCAGGCCTGGGGGAGATGCCCCCCCCCCCCCATTGTAGAAGGAAGTAGCAGTCCACAAAAAAACACAAAAACTGATAGGCCAAAGAAGAGCCATAAAGACGATAAAGTGGACTATTGATGATAAGAAAGAAATTATGTATTGTTACTATTATGCAAAAAGCCCAGAATTTCCAGACACAAGATATACAAAATGATTAAAAGATAAATTAGATGAAAGAAAAATAATTCCGCAAAGAAAAAACTGTCAGAAGCTTCAAATGAAAATGTGTGTTCATTGATACAACAGACTTGTGAAAAACAGTATATACATCAAGAAACCTCAACCTGCTTAGATAAAGAAGCATCTGAGGAATTGCAAAAATATAAACAACAAAACCAAGAGATATTTGAAAAGTATAAAAAAAATATATGGACATGGGAAAGAAAGAGAGTTTGATATGGTGTAATATTTATGCAAAAGAAAAAGCCAAATTAATCAATGTGAAGAAAGCAGACCCAAAGGTATTAGAAAAGTGATACAGGCAAAATCATCCGCATATGGAACATTTCACAATAAAAAAATAACTTCACAAAGATAGAATGTAGAAAAGAAGATTAGTGAAGCAGAAGTTAAAAAAATAGAAGTTGGAGTTATGGAGTGTCTGCGAAGTGAAGGATTTAATGTAGAAGGTCTAACACAGGTTATATCACAGCAGGATGGAGTGAGTCCCCAAAGTAAGGAGAAACAGGAAGATCAGGAAACATCTGCAGAAGACATTTGGGCATCGGAAAGAAAAAGAGATTTAATAAGATGTAATATTTATGCAAAGGAGAGCAAAACTAAACAATACAAAAAGATAGCACCAAAGATATTTGAAGAGAAATACAGGCAAAGGAACCCATACATGTACAACTTTACAATATAAAAAATAAGAAGACAAAGAGGAAAAGTAGAAAAGGAGGTTAGTAATGGAGAAGTTAAAGAAATAGAAACTGAGGTCATGGAGTAACTGCAAAGTGAAGGATTCAGTGTAGAAAATCTAATCCAGAAACACCACAACAGGATAGAGTAATGGATATCCAAATTAAGGGAAAAATCAGTGGAACAGGAAGCAACTGGTCAGGTGCCATATGAAGATAATCTGGAGCCTTCCACAGGAAACCAGTTTAAACATTCACTTGAAGCTAGACAGCAAGGGAAGGAACAGGAAACTGTGGAAACTCTGATGCAATCAATGTTGAGGAGTGATAGGCCAGTGAGTTCCATATGATGGAGCAACAGATGGCATGGGATGAAGTTGAAAATGTGCCACAGGAAGATGCTAGAATATTCTATAGAATCCCTGCAGGAATTGTAAAACAAGGGATGTGCCCTGAGTTTGGAAGAAAATGAGCTAAGAGAAGAGTTGATTGATTTAATAAACATAGACAGCTATATCAAGATCAATGAATGAAATATACTGAAAAAGGTTAATAAAACCCAAAAAGTCAGAAGTTTGATAAGACAAATGATCACAGTAATTAGGACTGTTCATAGAGACCCATGCTATACAACAGAAGTAAAATGGATATATTACTGTGCAGCTTAATTAATTACTGATAATGTTTTACCACAAGATCACAGGGTAGAAACGAAAAGGAAGGGGAGAAATTGAATACCATCATGGAAGTATTGAATAGAGAAAACTATAAAACAGTTAAGACAAGAAGTGTCACTGTTAGAAGATTATAGATGAGGGAATAGATCAACAAAAATACTAAGAAAAATATATGTGATAAAAGCAATGAGCAGTATTAGAACAGACCGGAATCTATCATGTACTACTGCAAATAACAAACTAAGAATTTTAGCACAAATGGAAAGACTTAGAAGATATGAAAATAAATATAAAGGAAAAGTACAAAATTTATTGATGATCCAAAAAAGTTTTATAGAGAATTGGGAAATAAGGTAAAAGGAATTGAAAGACTGCCAAAAAAAAAGAAATAGATGCATTTTGGAGAAGTATCTATGACTATCCTGTGGAACATAACAAAGATGCTAAATGGATAGAAGACGTTTAAGAAAGAATAAGAGGTTCAAAGGTACAGGATATGAAATGGGATGAAGTAACAGCCAGAGAGATTGAAACAAAGTTAAGAAAAGCCTCTAACTGGAAAACCCCAGGCCCAGATGCAGTACCTAATTTTTGACTGAAAGTATTAACATCTTTGCACGAAGATTTAGCCATGAGTAAGAATTATTTATATGCACACCCTGAACAGACACCAAACTGGTTAACAAAAGGAAAAACAATGCTCCTACTTAACAGTGAGCCTGCAAGCTACCCTAATAATTATAGACCAATAACGTGCCTTCTGACAACGTATAAACTATACATGGGAATTGATGCTGACAGAGTTTATAGTCCTTTAGAAGAAAACTGAATTATGGCAATAGAACAAAAGGGCAATAAAAGAGTCATATGGAATAAAGGAACATTTGTTGTTAAATAAAGTCATAGTGGAGAACTGTAAAAGGGGGAAGAAACTTAGTATGGCATGGATTGACTACAAAAAAGCATTTGATAGTCTCCCACATTCGTGGAAAAAAAGAGTGCTTAAAAATGTATAAGATACACCCTATGCTGATCAGCTACATTACAGTGACCACACAACAGTGGCAGACCACTTTGCAATTAAGCCATGATAAAGGAAAAATTATTATCCCAGGGATAAAAATTCAAAAGGGGGTATTCCAGGGTGACTCTGTCACCACTGCTATTCTGCCATGCCCTTAACCCATTAAGCTGTCTACTTAACAGTCTAAGCCATGGCTATGATTTGGCTCTTAGAAAACGACAAAGTGTAAAGACTCTCATCTTTTCTTTAGTGATTATTTAAAAGTGTATAGCTCATCAGATGAGGTACTGAAAGCACAGCTGCAAGTTGTCAAAACTTTTTCAGATGATATAAGAATGTCATTTGGTCTTGATAAATGTGCAAAAGCAACATTTAAAGCAGGAAAACATCAGTTTGGAACAAGAATGTGATCTAAAAGAACTTGAGCAAGTGGGAGTGTATAAATACTTGGGAAATGATGAAGGATCAACAATAAAACACAAACAAATGAGAATAAAACTTAGTAAGGCATATTTCAGAAGACTTAAATTAATCCTGAAAACAGCACTGACATCTGGGAACAAGATTCAAGCTTTAAACCAATTTGCTCTTCCTTTCCTAACTTACAGTTTTGGAGTGATTGACTGGCCCCAAAATGTGTTGGAAAGATTAGATAGGAAAACAAGAAGGATGCTTCATGCTCACCAAATGATTTATAAAAATCAGTGCATACCAGGATTATATATTCCTCATTCTGAAGGAGAGATGGGCTTCCTTGAAATTGCTTATATATATATATATATATATATATATATATATATATATATATATATATATATATAGATCTGCAATCGTGGGACTCCACACATATCTGCTGACCTCATACGACCCAAGCATAGTGAAAGTTTTGAAACATGAAGAGAATAAATCTAAGATGACTTCTCTGTTTAATTTAGCAAAAGCATATCGGCATCAAGCAGGAATGGAATTCGAACCAGAAGTGGATAAAAATCAGGCAGGAACTGAATGTGCCAAAAAAAAAAAAAAAGAAAGAATATAAGGTAAAGGACCAGATGAGAAGGCAAGAAATATGGAAAAAGCATAAATATAGTTGCAAGTATAGAAAACTCCTGGAAGAACCTCATTTTGATCAGGAACTAATGCAGGAATGGTTAAGGAGAGACAAATTCAAACCAACAGATGAAAGGTTAATATTGGCAGCCCAAGATAGTGGGCTATGTACACATTGGCTTACAAACTCCATTGAACATGTGGGTGAAATAAACAAATGTAGGTTTTGTAATACTGAATTGTAACAGTTGCACACCTTGTTGCAGGCTGTGACATACTAATGGGAGAAGGCCTGTTTACTGAAAGGCATAATAATGTGGCAAGATTGTTGCACTGGGGATTGTGCAGACATTATGGTATTGAAGTAGCTGAAAAACACTGGGAAATATGAGCCACAAAGCTTCATAGAAAATGATGAAGTTTATATCACATGGGACCACCCATTGCCAACAGTTCAAAAGATAGATGCCAGAAAACTGGATATAGTGGTTCAAGAGAAACAGACAAGAGTAACATTGATCATTAAAATCGCCACACCCAGTGATTACAGTGTCTTGTGTACAGAGAGATACAAAGTCATAAAATATCAGGATCTGCAGGCAGAAATGAGGGCAATGTGGAAGAAAGATACCAAGACAGTCCCAATAGTTGTAGGAGCAACGGGGTCTTATAAAAACGAATCTACAATCATATTTAGGTATGTTACCACACAGAAGGAGTCATTACTGGGCACTCCAAGGAGCACTTTTGGCTGACATGAAAGATTGAAACAATACTAATTCCATGAACTTTAATCGTACTTTGACTTAGGAACAGGGCCCATTCCCATCATGGTATTAGAAACCCAAAAGGCTTGGAGAAATTAAAAAAGTGAGGATACAGCTACAGAACAGACTGACATGCAAATTCTATAGTGTGAGTACTTTATGCAGGCTGATATTACTGCTGAAGTCTCAACATGCCTGTAATAACAAACTGCCCATGTGCATTAGGGGAATGGGTTTGAGTTAGGAAGGTTGGTTGTATTGTACTCTATTTATGTTAGGTAATACCCATCAAGGGCATTGCCAACTGGCACCCAAAGTTCTTGTTAAAGTACTGCACCAAGATGTAGACTTCCTCAGATAATGAGAGGCCTGTCGTGCCCCCCAGACAGAGAGTCTAGAAAATAATCCGTCATTTAATGTTGAAACTCTAGGCAGACACCACGGTGAAGTTGTGTACCTCACAAACACAAAGTACAGGGTTTGATTTTCACCCTTTTAAAAAACTGACTAGGATAAAAAAGGGCCCATAAGGGCAGCTAGTTTAGCACTTATGCATAAGCCCATGAACCATAAACCATTCACCCCCTGGCAGGCAGGTTGCCTTTCTGCTTGTTTGAGTAGTCATATCACTGGCCTTATGTTGTACTTGGTCATGTGTGCAATTATGACCACCTACTGAATTCATTTGTTCCACAAGGTCCTGCATGATATATTGCCAAAAGGCACTATCTTTCTTATCAGTTAGGAGAACTAGCCAATCATGTTCATGAATGCAAGATGATGTCATTGTCTGAGTCTCCTTTCTCTTCCTAGCTTTCTCGGGCACATTTACTTGTAAATATAATTGTGATGATAGGAGGTACTGCAAGCTATGCCAGGAGAAGTAGGGCAGTGGATGTATAACATATGCCAGCACAGCTAGCAAGAAACTGATTTGTGCAGATGCTTGTGTTGAAAACTGCATTTCTAAAGCTGCTTGTGTTAAAATGTATCATGTGTGCACTGCTGGAAAGAAAAGAAATGTACATGCATTATTTTAACTGACTTAAATGTAAATGTTTTAACAGAAGATACTGAAAGGGAAGAGGTTAATCACAATCCAGCTGCAGCAATCTTTGAAAAATATTTGAAATTAAATTAGGCCATAAAGATTGTATCTTACAGTTCTGGTTGCAGCCAGAGAAAAATGTCTGGGAAACCAAGTATTAAAAAGCCTTCTTTATTGTCTGTAGCAGGGAGCAAATTGCTATTCTGGGAGGCTAGAGGTTTGAAGTTATTTTGTGACTTCCAGGCGCTGCAGCAGATCTGATCAAAGTTCTATCTGTGTGCATAGTAACACATAGGTGCTAAATCCCAACAGCTTCTAGCAATGAGGTTGCATGGGAACCAGAAGACAGATAACCATATGTATGTGATGTCATTCTGTATAGAAATAATGTCATTGTGGCTGGACCTTTTAGAAAAAATATTTAAGCTTTGAGAGTATTTGCATATATTTATTTGGTGATAACTTTGGCCAATCCTGAAAGCCTGGCTGTTTGGTAAACATTACCATTTGTATTAATATTGATTTCACTCAGTATAATTGGGGACAATTTTAAGAACCTTATAGTTACTGACTGGTGGCAGTGAATCTATCTTATAGTCTGGACAGAGTTGGTAGTTCAGGTAATCTGTGCTAGCCTTTAGCCTTTAGCCTTTCCCCGGTGTGTGTATGTGTGTGTGTGTGTGTGTGTGTGTGTGTGTGTGTGTGTGTGTGTGTGTGTGTGTGTGTGTGTGTGTGTGTGTGTGTGTGTGTGTGTGTGTGTGCGCATGTGTAATTCAAATCTCAAGGAGTGTGTGTGTCAGCTACTTGGAGCAGGGACATGAAGCACTAGCTTCACAAAGAGGGTGCTGAAGGACTTGGCTTGGACACTCGTCTGAGGACTTAACCCTACAGATGTTCCAGTGGGGAGCCTTACTGGGGACCTGGGAAAACACAGAGAGAGAAACCCAGACTCTGGACTGAGTGTGTTCCTTGTGTGCTCTTAAGGGAAATTGTGCTTGATGCAGAGAAGTCTGCATCTGGACACATTGAGTGTATCCATTTTTATTCCAAGTGAACATCCCTTCCCAGTGTCAGTGTTTAGGATTAAGGCTCCTAAATTTCTGGCCCAGAGTGGGGACATCACACTAACAATATACTTATTTAAGCTTTTGATATGTTTTACCCCTATCACCCAAATCTCCATAATACACTACAAAGTCTTGTGTTACCACTAATTGTGTTGTATCACATCAACAAATGTTCACATGCTTCACATGTTTTTTAGCTTCACTCAGGAAGACATTGTATGTGTTTTCTTAACACACCCTGACTGTGGCATTAACCTTAAAGGAAGACCCTCCGAGATACAGAAATATTTGAAGCATGTCATGTGTTCTGTGTATCAAGGGCCACGACAACAAATATACTGCCTCCACCACAAGTGAATGAATACAGTTATGTTTCCTACACCTCGTCTGTCTCCATAAGTGCTGCAGTGCTACAGAAACCACCACTGCATTTGAATATCTTTTTATGTCACCCAGTCTGCCCATGCAGTAGACTGTCAATGAAAGCCAAAATATGTACTCTTCATGACATTAGACCAATAGTGTAAGACCCCTGACCTTAATATGTGAGTAGCACAACTACAGGCTGTGGCCTAACAGGTCATCCATAGGAATGTCATGAACACCTAGAATGACCTACATTGCTCTTCCTATATGTGCATTTCAGAAGCTCCCATCCCAGAAAAGCAACTCTTATGTATCCAACAACTTGTTATGGATGTATTTCAAAACAGTTAGTAAATAGAAAATAGGTTTTATTATCAATCCTTCCCAAAAAACACAACACGGATCCTCTCTCAGAGCCACTGTGCTGATTGAAAAGGCTCCCCAGCAAAAAAAATGTCACATTACAGAGGCCTGTGAGCTGAATGGTCTATTGCAATTATGATCCTGGAGAAAAGGATCGCCCTTCTCTATGAGCCAGGTGGGATATTTCATGGAACACAACTCATCCCACAAACATCTACCTAGCAACAATGACACACTGAGTGCTCTCTTTAAACCCTAATACCACTTTCATGTACTCTGCATGACACAGAGGATACTGATGTCAGTTGCATAAACCCTTACAATAGATATATATAAAAGAACAAAGAGAAAGTAGCATTTTGACACATACATTCATCTGCCTAATTACAGAGTTTATGTGCCCAACTTCTTGCAAGACACACATGATGACACCTGCAGTGACACTTAAATTACTGCAGTGACATGTTATATATTTTACCAGTCACTGGTTGTGTACATTTCCTCAGTCAGCAGTCACTTTTTGTCAGCTTAATCCCATTCCCCCCAAAAAACCTAATATCTGCAGCTGAACGAAAAAAGCAATTTCTTGACAATTGCAATACCTTTGAAAGTCCAAACCTTCAATATTTCTCAGAAGAGGCATGATGACTGTTGGCAGCACCAGTGTAATGTGATGAGTGGAGCAAAAGGTATTTATCAAGCAGTTTCAAGGTTTGTAGAGCAGTAATTATGCTAATGAACCAATTTAAAGCAAATGTTTTGAAATCAAACTTCTGTAGAGAACAGCAAAAAAATGGTGTTCAAAACTTCTGGCTGTATTAAGGTGATTGCAACATTAAGCTTCTACCTGGGCAAAAACATTTTAGCATGGAGTTTTGGACAAGATCCTTCTCCAATAACTCACAGTTTTGTGAATACTATCCAGCTATCCTAAAGCAGGCATCAATCACCCTTCACAAGAGGCAAAGCCTACTATCTCTCAACAGGCCCTAAGCCATGTCTCTCTCTCTCCCTCTTAATTCTGACCCTTCTTTTTCACTAAAAGGGGCATGGTTTCCTCCATTCAGGACAGCAGCAGATACTCATCCCAAGAAAGGGGCTTTATGGACCCCCTGCAAAAAATAAGTTTAAAGGAGAAGAACAATGTTTGATGTTCACTCTTTCTCCTCCACGGTCTGTCTTTCTTTTTCTTTTTTTTTCTTGGCATGCCCAGTGCTGACATTTCAATAAGAAACCAAGTAAAATGGGTCAGTGAATTAAAAAAAAAACTAAAGCTTTAATATTTCAATGCTTTGGCACTGTTTTCAGTAAACAGCAAGACATTTGTCAAAGACAGTTAATATTTCAACTGTTGGGGTAAAGAATTTCAGTGAAAAAATCTTATGAAAATTATTTTTGCCATGAGCTATACAACATGTTGAAATAGCCAACTGCAATATTTCTATGATCTGTTCCAAAGACCAGAAACTAAATATGATTTTTGTGATGATTTTATACATGCCATTTCCAAAAATCCTGATTTTTCACTCAGGATTCTCTTTTTGGGAAAATATCAAAATATTCTAGAACTAGGACTGATTGTATAGTGGAAACACCTGACATTTCACTGAATTTGGTGTTCTGAGCCACTGAACTCCTTCACCCTAACAGATATTTATTCAGAATTTTTTTCTTATTAAAGTGTCTGCTTGTTTTATTCAGTAATATGCAGTTAAACGCTATTTTAATTTTACTTATGTAGAAATGCAGTCAAAAATTAACAATGGAGAAGTAATGAAGACCACAAAGTGCTTTTTGCAATCATGGCTACAACTTCAGGAATTTCATTGAATGACGTTGGAATTTCACAATATTGATAACTATATATTAGCATATATCGAATCACTGCAGAGGAGGTTGGTCTTTATGAACATGCTACACCTATTTTTACAATATGTAGATATTTCAGCTAAACAAATGATACAGAAACAGTTTATGATGACCTGCGATTCATAATAACTATCAGATTTTGATGATTTGGTTGTTAGGATGAACAAGCGCACACAAGTAGTTGAATTAAATGCCAGGGTTAATACCTTGCTAGTTATCTTCCTAGGTGACACACAGAAATAATGGGTGGTGAAAACTGTGAATGTGGAATCCCTATTGGGTTAGAAGATGATACCCCCCCTCAGTGTCTCCCATCTGATTTCCAATTAAAAGGGAGAGATTTGTATTGAGACTGAACAAAGTGTCACAGTTTTTGGAATTAGAAAAGATTTAGGATTGTGAATCAACTTTTAATATTAAGATAATCTGCCAGTGTTAGGATATCTTTAAGAAAACATTGCGAGGATGTAAAATGTTATGTATTCCATTAAAGAGCGTTCAGTCAGCCATAAGAAGGCAGGTTTTCAGATTATCCTGACTAGCACAAAGTACAAAATAAATGACATGAAAGGATTGCATACAAAAACAGTGAGAAGTCTTGGTGACAAATGTTTTACCCAATATAGGTCGATAAGTTCAGTTGGTGTTACTAGGCATTCAGTTCAAGAGATAATTCAGGAGTCAGCTCAGTTTCACAATTATCCCAAAGCACTGCCTGGGTAAGTTAATTTCTCAGAGTTAGATGGTTGCAAATGGAGGCTAGAGGAATCAAATCTTGGACTACAGCTCATCAAACACTCACCCTTAGTCCTCTGCACTAACACCATCAGTATGGTTTGTTATGTTTGCAGTTTAGGAAAAACAAATGGAAATTTAGGAGTTATAAGTGCATAACACTAACCACAAATATGTAGAATGAGGTGGTCCACCAGTCAAGAAACGGGAATAAAATTACATTGTAGAAGGAAAGTATTGTGGTGCAAGGCACATGTTTAACACTGGAAATGTTCTCAGAGCACTGTTTTTTATAAGTTTTTTGGTCCACTCAGACCACATCCTACCGGCTCAGTCCCCTGTGCTCCATATTCACCCCAGGTCTACTGGCCACCTTCCTGCCCCCACCTGGACAACTCCAGTATTGTTGGGGCCAGTTGTAGATTCTAAGGGTGTCTTAGGGGCTCAGCTATCTGCACTTCAATGTGAGAGGGTTATATGCTACACCCACTCCTTTCCTCCACCCCTCCCCACACTCATCAACTATGTACATGGGTAACTCCTCTTTTTGGACCATGCCTCATTGACAAGCACCCTCCCACCCAGGTTGGGCAAGCCCATCCCTCCCTGCTACTCCATCAGTCGCCTGAGCTGCTAATGAAACCTGAGTTTCCTGGAAAGTAGTCAAGGTTTTATCCTTCTATACCATGGTAGCAGCTTGTTCTCAGAGCACTTTGAGATGAAAGTGGAAATAAGTGCTCTGCATCTGGAATTTGGTAACTTAGCAACACAAGGTCAACTTTAAGACTTTTCCTTGAAGGGAAGGGATGGGTATTAAACCATTCAGGCAAGTGGAAAAAGGCTATTGTATGACAGCCTTTCCCATATGGATTCCAAAAATCAGTTGCATGCATCTGTGGCACTTATGAATTAGTGTCTCTTTCTAAGGACTGGAAAATAACCTCAGTTGTTTCAGCCTGTAACGGTACAGATGATAAAACAGTTCCACACAATTGCAAACTGATTAGTTTGTGAAGTATCTTAGTTAACCCTGGAAAACTTAGTGCTTGATATGATGAAAGTCACATTTAAAAGCACAACCACTTAGTTATTTACAGCAGTATACCTTCACTAGTGGCATTGCTGCCATGATGAGGCTGATGAACTCATACACTAGACTGCAGGTTTTCATTACATTCCTTGAAATGTTTCAATAATTTGATAAGGCATTCTGTATAGCTGACAAAATCAAAGAACTTGGATGCTGATGGGAAGTACTTACAGTGTGTTCTGAATGGCTGCATCACAGCTGATGGACAGTCACTGAATGCGTGGAAAGATATTTCCTATTGTACTGGTTAAAGATCTTAGGATTACATGAGTATCAAACTTAGTTTAAACAGCAAGTTAAGGCACATCAGCCAACAACAGAAATAAAAACGAAGTCATTGATGTGATTTTTAAATGCAGAATAGCTGTTATAACATAAAAGGTATTCAGTAACATTATTAGACCATTCTTTTAATAGGGTGAAATCTTGGGGAAACCTAGAGCCAAATTCAGGAAGGATGGCAAGAAGCATACATGTACTATACTCCTAGTAGTAACCACATTTATTTGTTTATTACATTTATGTATTGGGATAGTCCAGCTGGGCAAGAGACCTACCTCTTTTCAGCAGGCACCCTGAGAAAAACACTCCTATTTATACAAAAACAAAGCATATAATAGCAAGTAATGTAAAAAACAAAAGTAGAAGTAAAAAAAAAAAACATTAAGGTGGCAATTGTGAAGTAAGTCTTAGGGGAAAAAGTTAAAGCAGTCAATAATATAATATAAATGATGCATATGGTAACAGGTACAGCACATATAGAATAACACAATATATTAATTCTGCTGTTACTAATGGCACCTGTAAGGTTAGTCTTCTGTAAGGAAAGACTTTCGTAGGAAGAATTGCAGTATAAAAAATGAAAGGAAAGTAGTAGTCCTTTATTCTAGCTCGCAGCTGTCCAGATTTTCACTGCATGTCCAGATTTTTTGCTCATATGTTTGATCCCTTCTTCATAAAATTGGTGGCTTTGGTCAAATCACTGAGGACTGATGCCACTAAATAATGACATACGTTTGAGTTTCAGACTCCATACCCTTCAGAAAATGCATTTTAACTCAAATCCTGTTATTCTATCAACTTTCTAAGTTTATAAGAGGAATATTCCAAGCCTGTCCCTATTTATGGGTCATTGCCCCCCCAATTATTTTAGGGTTTGTCCAGGTTTCTTGTACTAAGAGGCTGAGGAGTATGTTTAGAGAAAGCTAGGAAAAACTAGTAAAGTGAGAGAGAGAGCAAGTGGAGAGGTGAGGTGGAAGTAATGGAGTGAAGTTTTAGAGCATTTGTAGAGGAAGCAGAAGGCAGGGTGTGAATATACTGAAATATAGATGGCTTATTTATGAAGTGAGAAGGGGAGGGCAGTAGCTGTGGGGAACAATAAGACTGGTCAGGTTAGTTCTTTATCCAGGAGATGTACCAAGAGCATAGCCTCACAGAGGAACTTTAGTTATACATTGAGGGAGTTAATATTTTCTGTTAGTCTAAGATAGAGCGGTAGTGAGTTCCATGTTTTTGACAGACAGGAGGAGTATAAGGAATGACATGCTGTGTTATTAGATTTACTTAGAGTAAGTATAATTTCATCAGTATTGTGTAGAGGTCCGGTAAGGGAGTACAGTTGGAGAATATTATTAAAGTTAGGGCATTAATCTAGGCCTGCAAAAATTTGCGATATGCAAAGGGAAGGGAGAGTGACCAGCAGGCTGCTGCTCAACTTCACAGCACAAGACGGGGCAAAATTAAGGACGCCTGTTACATTTGCCTCTTTAAAGCCTAAAAAAGTTGCCAATCTAACAACTTTTGCTCTACTATGGATTATCTAAAGGACATGAAGTGAGAGACTCCAATATGTGGCATTAATATCTGACCGAAATTATCAGTTATTCAAGAAGTCAGGAAAAAGGAGACACTGGGGATGTTGTGAGTGTGAGTGCGTGTGTGTGTGTGTGTGTGTGTGGGGGGGGGTTAATGAGAGGTGATGCCTAAGCTAACACATTGTTCATTTTTGCAGGAAGTCTGATCTGTACTTCTAGTAGTTAATAGTGATTTAAAAATGTTCAAATTAGCTGATAATTAAGCCTTTCCCCATTGCAGCTATTGAATCAGAAATCGCTACATCATGGACAAAGGGCTTGTTCTACCACAGGTTATACATCCATTGTTGAGGTGTTGGAGAGATGTGTCTATGGACAATTGTTGGATTTTTGGATAAATTTTCAATCTGGTTTTAAACCATTACATAGTACTGAGGCGGCTTTATTGAAAGTTATGAATGATATTTTTCTTGCAACTGATAGTGGTAAATCTGTATTATTAGTGCTGTTGGAATACAGTTGATCATGAGGTGCTTTTACCATCTTGAACATTATGTAGGAGTTACTGGTTTGGCGTTAGATTGGTTTAGGTCTTACCTTACTGATAGAATGGTATGTGTACAGATGGGTGGTTTTCTTCTGATTTTTTCCACCTTCCTTGGGGGTTCCACAGGGTTCAATTCTGGGGCCTTTGTTGTTTTGTATTTATATTCTGCCTCGATGATTGTCAACAGATATGGATGGTGGAGAACTATAATAATTCTAATAAGATAGATTATGGTGAATTGACTCCCTATTTGAAGGATTCTGTTGTTAATTTTTTAGGAGTCATATAAATAGGGTAGTTGCATCTTCCTTCTATCAGTTAGGTGAAACCTTTTTTATCTAAATGTGATCTTGAAACTGTAGTGCATGCTCTTATAACTTCACGTTTGGATTATTGTAATTCTATTTTATTTGGTGTGAGTCAGGGAAGTTCTTGGAAGGCAAGCAAATTTGATCATGCAATGCCTATATTGGCAGTCTTACACTGGCTGCCTGTTTTTATAAATTTGTTTTAAAATCTTGTTATTGGCATTTAAAGCTCTTAAATTTATCAGAATTGTTGCATCCTTATGGTTCTGAAGATTTGTCTTTACTTGAGGTCCCAAGGTCGGGAGATAGAGCATTTGCTGTTGCAGCTCCAAAACTCTGGAATGAGCTTCCACTTTATATTCGGCAGTCTTCTTCAGTGGCAGCTTTTAAATTAAATCTTAAGACTTATTTTTATGATTTAGCTTTTAGTAATGTACGTTGGTTGAATTTGTATTTTATTTTTGTAACTTTGTAAAGCACTTTGGTAGCATTTATTGTCTGTAAGGTGCTATATAAATAAAATTTGACTTGACTTGACTTGACTTAATAAGAGAAGTGTGGCTCTTTATATACTCCAGGCAAGTTATAGTTTTGAAATTAATTTACTAAAGATGGTTTAGATAAGACTGACAAAAAGTATTACAGGCTTTGAGAGAAAGAATTATGAAACAGGAGGACACTGCTGATCTAGTTTTCACTGACACGTAGGAAATACACTGAAAATCTGTTTACAATATATGAGGCCTTTAGAGAGAATTTTTTTTTTCTGCCATAAAAGGGCAGCTGTATCTACTGTTAATTTATTTTTTCCAAGTTCCTTATATGCGCTGATATTATTTAATTTTTTCCACGTTCCCTTTATGTGCCGATAACTGTTTTCTGGATTATTGTTCATTTTATACTGCCTCAGTCTGAGTAGAACATGTAATATGATAATATAAACTATACACACATGAAGTCATATATTTCTGTAAGATGAACTACGGGAATGGTATGGTCCTCAAGAAGTGCTGTTGAATCTTGAAATACTTTGCTAGACATTATTAAGACCATGCACCTGGCATCATAATGCAGAGGGTAGGAGTCTTAACTGCAACCTAGGTGACCAGGGTTTGTGTGGTAGCCTTGTCATTGGACAGTCCAGGCACAGATAGTGTGGAGGAGAATTAAAAATGATTATGAACTGCTCATCTCACCAGGGTGAGAAGAAAATGAGCAGTTCCTAATGGCTGCCTGTATAATGACGCTTCTCAGGTGTCTGTGGCCTGATGAAGGGAATAAACTGGCTGAGATGATTGGCAGGCAGTGCAAAATGCACAGAAGAAAACACACACATGTGCGTGCACACACATGTATATGTATATATATATATATATATATATATATATATATATATATATATATATATCACTAAATGTTGAGACAACTTCACTAAAACCTCAATTATTATAAGATGTCATATAGTGAGGAATAAAGAAAAAATAGCTAAAAGTAAAGCAGTTAATGGGACAGACTAAATTAATGTTTACAGTAAGAGATGAGGAAAGTGAAATAAGCACTATATGGGAAAGTTAAATAAAATGAGCTATTGTTTTTAGAGAGGTACTGCAGCTTGACAATATTTCTGAATGGAAAAATGAACTGGGTGTAGTGCAATATCAGAACCAGCTGTGATGCAGATACTGTTTATTATACATTTAAAGCATTAGATTAGCCAAGGCCAAAGACAACCACACAACATTCTTTAGCTACATCTGGAACCTCAAAGGCAATACACAATATGCAGAGCTCATTGTTAATGGAGCTGCCTATACTGAGCTAGAAGATATAGCAAACCTACTGGCAGACCAATTCACCTCAGACTTTACCACTCTCTCCCCCTCAACCTTACCTCAGGAAATACCATCAAATATGACTCTCCCTAATATCACTGCAGAACAGGTCCTCAATGCTCTCTTTAAGGCCAAGAAAAGTGCATCAGTGGGCCCAGACAATATCTCAGGATGACTTCTAAATAGCATGAAACATGACCTATCAGGGTCTGTGGAATTGTTAATTAATGATAGCCTCCAAACAGGCTCCATGCCTCACGAATGGAGAATAGCAACAGCCATTTCTCAATACAAAGGTAGGACATCAACAGACCCTGGAATTTATAGACCCATAAGTCTCACTAGTCTCATATGCAATGCTGTGAAAAGAATCATCATGGAAATTATCAATAATTACATAGGAAACCTCCAAACACTGGACTCTACCCAGTTTGATTTTGTCAAGGGCAGGTCATGCCTACTCAGTCTGGTGGACTTCTTTGAGAAGGTCACCAAAACAATGGATGAGGGCAAAATGGTTCACACTGCCTACCTTGACCTGGCCAAGGCATATGACACAACACCCCACTTGGGCATTGCTGAGAAACTTAAGAAGTTAGATATAAACCCTTACGTCACCCTGCGGATAGCCAGCTGGCTCACAGATAGGACCCAAGAAGTTAGAATTGGGGAGTCCACCTCTACAAAGACACCAGTCACAAACAGAGACCACCAGGGACTGGTCCTGGGACTGCTCCCTTTTAGCATGTAATTCTCTGAAGTTAAGGGCAATGTCAAGGGCCTCTGTCTGACCAAATTTTTAGATGATTGCAAATTAGGAGCAGTTATAGAATCCCCCACGTACCTCTCAACTGTCCAGATTTATGCATCATGTCCAGATTTTTTTACTCATATTTTTGGTCTGTTCTTCATCAATTTGGGGTTTTCTGGATTTTTGTGGCAATTCAGTGATGATTGAATTCACTAAATATTGAAAGGCATTTGGGTTTCAGACTTCAAGTCCTTCGGAAAATGCATGGTAACACAATGCATTTTATTCTAGCAACTTTCTAAGTTTATAAGAACAATATTCAAAATGTGTCCCTATT
Source organism: Protopterus annectens (assembly GCF_019279795.1). Lineage (NCBI taxonomy): Eukaryota > Metazoa > Chordata > Ceratodontiformes > Protopteridae > Protopterus > Protopterus annectens. Next base: position 1,595,686,138 of record NC_056735.1, on the reverse strand, counting down.
TTCAGGGTTTTACCCCCCATTATTTTTATTTACTTATTATTTATTTATTTTACATTTGTTGACCGGGCTAGTCAAACTGGATATATGTCTATTTTCAGTGGAGGCCGGGGAGAAAAGCTCCAACAAACAAAAAGCACACTGTCATTTATGATATGTGACATTTACAAATGCACCTAATGTACAGATAATCATCACAATCATTACGTTTTTTTTTTTTTTTGCATTTCTGTAAAGAGAATCATGGTACATTTCCACTATGGTTAGCCATTTAAATATTTAGCTAATAAAAATTATATATGAGAGAATACTCTTAAGTTAACAGCAAAAGTAGGTAGCTTATACACTCTCTTAGTAGTTAACAGAAAAGTAACTAGTTTATACGGGTATGGTGATTAGTACTCTGAGAAAATTGAGGTAATTAGTCAGGGTTAGAACAAGGGCATAGCCACTGTGATTTAACATATGGCTTCAATTTGCTTTTAAATAATGTTGTAGAGCTAATTGCCATTTGGTCTTTTGGGAGGTTTTTTTTGTTGGCAGGAGTTAGTTGTTTTTGGCTTTGCTCAGATTTTTGAGCTAAGAGGTTGACAGGTATGATATTCCACTGGCACTAATGTTCTCCAGGAAGGGCAAACTCTGACAAATAACTTGTGTTAGAGTCATGGACTAAAACTAAATGGCAAGAAATGCATAACAGCATAATTTGGAAAGTCATCCACCCCAGGTAACCATCATATTGACAACACACCAATAAGAGTCAACCCAATAGTCATGGAATTGTGGACTCACATAGTAATCTAGCCTTTAACCATCATGTGTCTACAGTAATGAGAAAATCATTCTGTGTTTTGCAACTTATAAACTAAGGAATGGCATCTAGTCCAAGGAGGTCATTGTTCTACTGTATTGAACATTCATCATACATATCATTGACCACAAAGCCCACTTTGATATGTACCTAACCAGGCACATCCAACAATTGGAATGTCCTCTGCAGTTCCTCACTAAGAAAATACAGGGTGTAAGTAACATGTCATATACAGACCACCTCAAGGCCCTATCTCTGTAGTCTGTCTCCTACAGGCTGTTGAAAGGAGATCTATGCCTGGCATTCAAGGCACTGCCAGACTCCAACTCGATGGACCTCTTGCACATCTGCAAATCAAACAGCACCAGAAATACCCATTCTAAAGACTTAAACCTTGCCTATGATATAAATAGAAGAGTTCCTCCCTAACCCAATTCAGTTGTAACTTGGAGAATGTGGAACAGGAAATTCATCCCCGGTTTGGCACCTGTGTCTCTAATGGATACAGGTAACATGTGCGTGGTTCATCAACTAGGGCCATGCTTACACTTCTCAAGGGTATCAGAACTTGTCAGAGATTTGGGATGCATGGCAAGGCTTAACAAGGCCCTAATGGTCTTTAGCTTAGTAAACACCTATGAACCTATTTGTTGTTTTCTGTAAGTTTTAACTGTAGTGAGATGTAGCTCCATATTTTTCAAACATTGTGAGAATATAGTGGGTTCCCTGCACAGTTTTGCAGGACAGACTTTTTCATTGGAGTGTAGTATTCTGTTGATTCTGCATTCTTGTAATATGTTTTTTAGAGGGGACAACTTGTCTGACTTATAGATAAGCTTGTTGGCAGGAGTTAGTTGTTAGCTGGTCAGCTGATTTGAAGTTCAAGCCAATTTAGGTCTATTAGGACTGTGCAATGATGGGTTTTATGAGGTGAATGTGCAGTGAATTTGCCTATTTTATTATAGCATTCATCGAGTTTGGACTTGAAGGTATTATAAAGGTTTGTGAAAATAGGCGATGCATACAGTACAGTTAGGAGTAAGTAGAATGTTGCTATGGATTTTCCGGTGGATACTATAAGATACTGTTTTGCTGAATATGGGCAGCCTTAATTTTTGTATGTTCTTTGAGAGTTTGGAGAATATGTTGGTTGTATTTGAGTTTATCTATGAGTACTCCAAGTAATTTGGCTTATGTTACAGTTTCTATTATTGTGTTGGCGAATGAGACAATAGACTGGATTCATAAAGGTTACCACAAAGTGGATGCTTTCTGTAGACTTTCTGAATTCAAGAACACTCCTACCACAATGCCTGTGTTGGCTAGTTATTGAGAAAGTTTACACTAAGTGTACTACACTAAGTGTACACTTAGTGTACACCTTATAGAAACCTTTATGAATCTGACCTAATATGGAAAATATGTTTCTGGATAAAGCGCATGAATTTAGTCTTTTTTTACATTTAGGAGTAGTCTGCAGTCCCTAGCCAAGATTTGACAAATGAGAAAGATTCCTGGGTGAGTTCCTGGGGGTCTGTATCACTTTGTCAAACGTAAATGAGGGAACTCTCATTTGTCAAACACCTATTTAGCGAAAACACTATTCATCAACTGAAGTTTTAAGCGAAAATTTTCCTAAGACAAACTGAAGGTAGCCCACCATAATGACCATAGCAACCATAAACAACCCCCCCAACTCAATATACCAACTCCGAGATTGCACTACTGTGGAGAAAAGGGCAAATTTCAGATGGTGGCCACCCATCGGTTTGCCCTAGGAAACACTTTGCTTAAAATATCAGTTGATGAATAGTGTTTTCGCTGAATAGGTGTTCAACAAATAAGATTTCAGTTTTGGCAAAATAATATAGACCTGAGTTCCTGGATGAGTTTTAGTGTTGACGGAAAGCAGATGAGGGTTGCATCATCTGCATATTGAACTTTATTTGCTTGTTTAGTGGTGGTGTATATACTTATTAAGAAGTGTGAGCTTATTTAGAGATTTAAGCATAATTTGGACAGTCACAGAGATAATCTGGTTTAAGAATTAAATTGGCTAAATATTGAGAAAATCTTGGCATCTCTATCAGTATGGTTGAATGCATTTATATAGATGAGACTATACAGGCCAAAACTGGATATCATTTAGAAAAAAGTGAATGACCATTCAAAATTTAAAATTTTAAAGAGTAAATTAAAATCAATACAGTGACACCTCAATTAGGCCTATGCCAAACAGTACTAGAATTTTGGTTTGGTTTATTACTGTGATGCCTTTTATATAATATTTCCTGGTTCTTCATAACTCTGCATGATTTGCTGCTTGGGTCCCTAGTTTTCTCCCACATGTATTAACATATGAACATATTTTTAATAAGTGTAATATCAATGGTAATATTGCTAATATTGCTAACTGTATTAATAATAATAATAATCATATCTCAACCTCTTATTGCAAAAAATCTTGACAAAGCCTGAGAAAATGTGTGTGTGTGGGGGGGGGGTGTCCAAAAATATGTACTGATTTTAAATATTGCTCTTATAAACTTAGAAAGTTGCAGAGTTTGTTTTAACATACATTTTCTGAAGTATATGAAGTCTGAGACGCAAATGTATGCCATTATTTAGTGACTTTAATCATCAGATCATCCTAGTGATTTGCCAGAAAACCACAAATTGTATGAGGAATAGACCAAAAATATAAGGCAAAAATCTGGAAATTCTGCAAAAATGTGTACAGTTGAGAGGTATGAATTAATAATAGCTAGATTGCATTGATAACATGTCTGTCATTCAATGTCAAAATCTCTGTAGCCAATTATTTGAATTTGGTTTACTGAGTAACATTTTCAGACAGCCAGATTTGAACTTTCTCCATAAGGTCACGGTTGTCAGCCTACAGAAAAATGCTGTGTTTTAGGGTCACTTTAATTGGTTTTCAATTAGTATGACTGGGCTTTAGTGGCCTTGCAATTAATGAGTAAACTTGTGTCCCTTATAGTACATTAATCGTTGCTAGTAGTTCCTTTAATTATATTAATAATATCAACATATTGTTGTTATGCTTGTTGTATTTAAGATTTATACATATATCATCTCTCAGGGATTCAGGAAAGCCTTAAGACATTGTATTAAGGGCCGTGGTAGATATATTTCTGTTGATGCAGCACTGTAACTTGTGATTCATAGAAATAGTATTAGCCATGATTAGGAAACACATCATTACAGCTCATTTACATATCTATAAACCACAGTTAACTATCACAATGTTCAAATCAGCACTTCTGCAGTCGTTAACTGTGATAGCAGCATCCTGTAAGCATAATCATCCCCCCTTTGTGACTCTTCTACACACACAAGTACTCATTCAAAAACACACACACACAAAAGCACACGGCCATAGCTCTATTACCTATCCCTGTGTTGGCCAAACGTTCCTGATGTCTGACTCTAAGCCATCAGTGAAGGTCACTTAATCCACGGTGTTCAGTGTTCAACCCACCCCCAGTCCTTGTACTGATTTTAGTGTTATTACAGCATGCAAATTAAGGGTACTCTCCCTGGTGTCCAGTATTCCCCCAATCATTTG
>NC_056735.1:1595671741-1595679241 GCF_019279795.1 Protopterus annectens | reverse complement strand
CACACACACACACACACACACACACACACACACACACACACACACACACACACACACACACACCATATATGGAAGACATACAAGTTGCCAGAGAGGCAACTTGTGGACTAATAGAAAGATGGTAAATATCGAACTCATTGGCTTTTTTTCTGTGCAGGATCATGGTATAGTAGGGGAATCTGCCATATTCCCACTGCTGTGTGATCTTGGAGTTAGTGTATGTATGTATATATATATATATATATATATATATATATATATATATATATATATATATGTGTGTGTGTGTGTGTGTGTGTGTGTATATATATATATACATATATATATATATATATATATATATATATATATATATATATATATATATATATATATATATATATATATATACATATATATATATATATATAGAGAGAGATCTATTTATTTATATCTATCCATCTATGGGTCTACTCTGTCTCATTGAAAGCTCATTTCACTGAAATGCATCCTGACCAAATAGCTGAAAGCTCAAATTACTGAAAACTCATTTCACCGAATCTCATTTCACTGAAGTGAAGTACTGGCACTGTGTAGAGTACTGTAAGGCAAATAAAAGGTATATGCTCTTTTCCCCACTGTAGTGTCATCCTGGAGTTAGTATATGTAGTTAGGGGGGTGTGGGGAGCACAGCCCTCCACACTGTGGGTTTATATTATGTTTCACAAAAAGCTTCAAAACAGTACATTTTAAACCATAGACATGCATGTTTACAACACCAAAGATTAACTCTTTCCAGAAGACAATATATGCCCAAACTAAGTGGGGGGCTAGGCCTACCACACCCCCCAAAGTGGGGTTCTGTTCCCCCCACATCCCCTCTAACTATATATACTAACTCCAGGATTGCATTACAGTGGGGAAAAGAGCATATACCTTTTACTTGCCTTATAATAGTCTACACAGTCAGTGCCCGTACTTCACGTCAGTGAAATGAGATTCGGTGAAATGAGTTTTCAGTAATTTGAGCTTTCAGCAATTTGGTCAGGGTGAATTCAAATTCAGTGAAATTAACTTTCAATGAAACAAATTAGACCCATATATATCTATATACATATATATGCATATATATATATATATATATATATATATATATATATATATATATATATATATATATATATATATATATATATATATATATAATTATCACCTGGTGTATGGATTTCAGGGAGTGCTTGCATATGTGTGAGTATGTGTGGGCAACATTCATTTAGTTCAGTAATCAGATAGTGGGATCATAATTCCTATAAAAATAAGAAAAAATTATATTAAGTAAACGTTTCACTGGATAGAGTGAAATTAGATGCATTTATGTAGTAATTGTACTTTTAGGCTGAATTTTGACAAGTGGTTTAGTAAGCTGACTTTTGCAGTGTCTGTCAATGCTTCTGATTTTTTTATGCTGTGCACTTTGTCAAGTTAGTGATATACTTCTTAGTTTGTACAGTTTAGGTTCAGTACATAATGATGCTGTACAGAACTACAGTTGTTATTTTCTATGGGAAATTGCAGCGGTGGTGCAGTGTCTAGGTCTGTGACAGCACCAATTCCATTGTTTTTGGATATTTCTTACACTGTTGAGTAGGTACAGCTCTGGAGTTTGTACATGTAAGTTCATCGAGTGTGGAGGCTTGTCCCCACATTGTAGGTATAGGGAGGCTTGCTCTTCTGCAGAAAACATGTGTATTTTTTTGTCTTTGGTAGTTAATTAGTTTGCAGTAAAATTAACATATACCATTTTGGTTTAGACCAAATGTGATTCTTCTAAGTCAATTTTCTACTAAATGTAATTTCCATTTACATTTATTTATTTACTTCTTTGTTTTAACAGTTGTGATTCTACTAGTTATCCGGTCTAATAAAAATAATAGACTTAGGTTACATCCAAGTGATCAATCCCAAAGTGACTAAGGCATTTTCAACTGGACAGTAAGTGGTAGAGAACGTTTGAGCGAATGCATTGAATCAGACACACCCCACTTCTGCACTCATGTTAATATTTCTCCTGTAGCTGGGAGGAGTTTTATTATTGTTGTTTATTGATTATGAGATACCTATTAAATCTTAAAAGGAAAGCTCACCCCTCCCCTATTTGACACATGTTAACCCACCCAGGAGTTGTGACAAGTTGCATTTTGATCAATTTTTGTTTTCATTATATGTTCATTGAAGTGTTTGGTTAAGGAAATGACACATACACATGCACACCTAGGCAGATATAAAATAAATACATAAAATGTAAAAGGAATAGTGTGATATAAAGAAGTTAAATTAGAGGTATGAGCATCTGAAGTATGATGATCAGCATTAAATTTTAAATAAATAGAGAAATGCTTGGTTGTGTACAGACTCTTCAGCAGAAGTCCAGTATCCAGAAATCCATGAATTATGTTCTGTTATCAGGCCTTAGTCACTGATTTGGGCAGGGCTCATCACTTTTTTATTTGTTGGTAATATGACAATGCTGTCATGAAAATACTGATATGCTGTCCTCTGTAAACTTTAACACAGAAAATGAACGTATAAAACACATATTGCAATGATATTTTAAACATAAATATATTTGTGCACTGCATGTCTGTAAAACATGGATGATGTTTTTCAACTAAGTTAATAGTTAATTAACCAGTGCTGTATTCTCGCACTAGGGAATTATCTAAAGATGCCACTGAATATTAAGGGATAATGTATGTCTGATTCTGATCCATAAAGTTATTTGCACTCAGTAAAAAAAAGATTGTTCACATGCTCAAGCTATGTTGTGCCAAGCAATGTTGAAGTTCCAGTCCCACAAAAGATTTTTAACAGTGTTCAGTTACCCTTAAGATATGGTAATGAACATTGCTGTTTTCTGCTGTTTTAGGCATATATTCTTCTAGTAAGTTGATGCAAAAAATCTCTAAATGAATGCTCTGCAAGACACATATACAAGAATTATTTGTCTATCATTTATTTTAAGTGAGAACAATAACTCAACAGGTTATATGCTGAGCTCACCTACCCTCACCACTTAGGTGAGGTCAGCACAACATCATAAAACTTGAGTCAGTGGTTTACTGGTTTAGAAGGAAATGCACCTGTGTTGCTGTGCACAGCACACCAGCTTCTGGGATGCAATATTTATGAGGAAATCCATTTGGAGTTTAAATAAAGAAAAAGGAAAAAAAGCAATAGAATAAGCAACAGAACACGCTAACTTGAGATTCAGTACTCAGCTTGCGAATATGGTCACATATCAGCACCTTTAAACAACAACTGAAAGAAACTGTAGAGTAGCTGCAGTCAACTATGTATGCTTAAATTCTTTCTAAAGTATAATTCACTGTTAAAGGAAACAGCAACTGGATGCATTCTACTGTAAAATATAATCCACTACATCCTTTAATTTCTTTTTCTTTTTTTCCCTTTTTTCTAATATGGACTAGAATATTCCTCATTGCCTATGTTTATTTTAGAAAGAAAAAGTGGTAGGAAACCCCACTTTAATATACGCTAGCATTTTTTTTTCGAAAGTAACCTTCACACTTTTTCGTTAACATTCCCTCTCTCTCCCTCTCTCTTAATCTGTATCACTTTCACTTTCTGTATATAAAGTTTAGTGTGTGTTATATGACACAAACACAAACTTGCGTCAACATTATGCTTTGTTTTGTACATGTTCGGAAAGCAAGCTTTCATTTCTCCCCGACCTTTTCACTGGTCACTTGTTCCACATTTTTTATATTTTTTGCTGCAAATAAATCTGTAATCAAATACTCGGTCCACGTACATTGATACACCCACGCTTATTCGTCCTCAAGCAATCAAGTTTATTATTGATTGCCTCTTTAAATTCTTCTTCTTCAATGGAAATTATATTCTTTTAACTGCGCCGTCAAATTACAGAGTCGAAGGGACTAGCAGCACCTTGGGCAGCTCCATCTAAGGACAGGTTGTGGTGGTGTTCGCTGCAAGCGGTGGGAACAGCTGCCCGCTTTGCTTCTTTGCTGTATGTATAAATAAAACAACACAATAATCACCTTGTTTTTATTCGCGTCTGTGTGTTGATATGAAGTCAGTAACTAGCTTATGGTTTATAATAGCAGTAGCACAGACTAACAGAAGTCTCGTTTATCTTCGGGTAATAATAGAAAATAAGCACATACTGGCATGGATATATAGCCGTTTATACGCTTGGCAGAAATCTGTCCAGATTCAGTACATGATGCAACCCACGGAATTGCAAACGTGTATGCAGTAAAAGCCTTCATAATAATCAGTTCACATTTTAAGAAAGATTACTGTGCTGAAGATAGTACGGAATGAGGCACAATAGATTATTGACGCTCAATGGATTTGATTATTGTAAACTATATGTAAAGAGCAAAAAGGTGGACCAATATTCAGGGTCCTGACCACTAATAATCCATCAATATCCAGTGTTATGAAGCATGGGCAAGAAGGAAAAGAAACATATAACGGGACGCGTCTATTATTATATCGTCAGGGATTGCTGTATCTCCTAGTCAGACGTGCAAGTGTATGCAAAAGTACATTTCCGTTAGAATTACAAATGTAGGCTTTGAGGTCTACTTACCAAAAAAGAAGCACGGCTCAGACGAGAAGATATAGCACCGTCCACACTGCTTGGAGTGTGAGCAGGACGATTCGCTCTGGTGTGAATGAGGCGGAGAGCTTTGTGACGCGCTCGCCTCCCCTGCGCGCGAGGAACGTCCGCCTGCCTCCCGCCCGCCCTCACGAGCTTGTTCTCGCTCTCATTCCCTCTCTCTCTTCATTGCGCTGATAAAGTGCTGCAGTGAACGAGCCTTTCATAGTCACTTTCTGGGAAATCGGTTCAGTGGACTACCTCGAGAGCGAGCGGAGACCTTCGCCAATTGGAACACAACTTGGAATTGTCCATTCACCTCCATTGCTGAAAATGGCCCTTCTTTCTTGTTACCTAATCGGAATGATGATCTGGAGTGGGCAAGGTAGGAGAGTCTAATTTACGATCCCTTGCCAGGAAAATAAAGTTGCCAGCTTATATGCTTTCAGTGTTTGCATTGGAGGGTCATGCCAGCGTGAGGGGTTAACACATCGCAGCCATTTGGATATGAAAGACATCACTTTTTGTCTAGCGGAATGAAAACTGTTGCATTATCTTGATTTGGATGCTTTGGTTCTACTTCGTGCTGTGGATAAGTGCATAGTTTCTGTAGTTACAGCAATGTTTTGCTGTCTGTTTTATGATGGTGTTGTAGTCAATATGAAACACATTGGAAAGTGAATGAAAGAGAGGTTATATAGACAATCTGTGTCTTGGAGTGGTAAGGAAATGAGTTGTTATGCCAGTAACTTGAATAGTGTGGTGGAGTATTTTGAAACGGTTTAAGATATCTGCTCCTCTGAATATACTAACTAAGGGTCTTCCGTGTTGCCTACACGAGTTAGAAGTATCAATAGGCAGGTGAGGGTATGACGCCATGATTCGCACATTTTGGGTGAACTCCTCTCTAGCTGCATGCTTTCAGCCTACTATATAAGAGAATACAAAAACTAGCGGACTTAAATATGTTGCCCTTGTTGTTCTTGGTATTGCCATTTGATTGGCATTATATTCTGCCTAAAAAAGAAAGTCAATTGTTTTTTTCTTTTTTTTCTGATATAAACCTAAGTTTGAAGAAAAGTGTGTGCATGCTGAGCTGTCAAGGCAAACTAATTCCCCAGTATTCATAGTTGTAGGGAAGTAACAGAAGAAGATGCATCCGATTAGTAGGCTCTGTAGATGACTTATTGACTAGGCGGAGGCAGATCTGCTCTGGTTATTAGTGGGCAGAAATGCATCTCCTGAATGAAGTTAGATGCTAGCAGACTTCAGGCGCTGTTACTTGAGTGCCTGTCTCCCATTTCTTTATACAGCAGGGGGTGTCAAAGCTCCATGCTTGTTGTAGTGTCAGCAATGACTTCGATACTTCATGCAAGAGTTGCAATGCCATCAACAGGCTCTCTAAACTCTCTTACCCAGGCTCATCTAACAGTCTTCAAGCGTGTCTTAATGCTTGTGATCTGAGAAGCGAATTGTTATAAAATGATGTCATGCACCGACGATTCTCCTTGGTTAGTGTTATTGGTTTCCTACAAATAAATAGAACTCGTTTAAAATCGATCGCAGTAATAAAAGACGTATGCCTTTGGATCTTGGAGTGGGAACAGACGTTTTCGTGAATGTCATATTCCCAACTCCTGACATTCAGTAACATCAAGAACTATACACCGTCTTTGTTTTTGAATGCTTCCACCTACACTATAGTAGTGCATAGACATTACTTTCATCACAGACAGGAGAGAGCTACGTGGTTTATCAGCTGTTGGATTGAACATGAATACATAGGAACTCAGTATTGTTTGCATGGATGCGTTTTTCCCCAAATTCTACAATTAGAAATAGGTAGACTGTGTTTTAGTTTGGATTAAATACTATGAATGGAATTAAGATTTATATTCTATGCAGTAATAATGTTAACAATTCTTAGTCTCGCTGCAGGTGATGTGCAGATTGACTTTAACATCAGAACCTGACACCCGTAGGGACAGCAGTAACTTTTAAAGGCAAGAGAGAACGCTTATGGTAGCATAATTACCTACATGTGAAGTAAAGGCCATGTTGATTAATAGTTTGATGCTCGGCACTAGCCTGAAGACCTTAGTTAAGGCGCAATGTTCAAACAGCATGAGTAGTGACGGACGAAGTTTGCAACACCAGCTTATAAATTAATATATAACATGCCTGGCATTGAACATAAGGCGGGGCTTTTTTCATATGTAGGGTAATCGGTGTTTTTTTTCTTTTTATGTTTTAAACATACCTAAGAAAGATATTCAAATGTAGCACTGGTACCAGTGCAAGAGATAGCCACATGTAGTCTTTGGGGAGTTGTCACTTCTTACTGCATGTTTTAATTTACACTGTCCGACCTGAAGATACTCCAGTGGAGGAAAAGAGACAAATATGACAAATTTGTATTTATGTGGTTCTGCGCTGAGATGTTTCGCAAAATGTTTAACGCATCAAACCTTTATCTTCTGGTTAATCAACAGGATAACGGCACCAATGGGTTTCACTGTTAACTGTGCCTTGTTGTTTTTTGCATTAACTGGGCAAGATATATATCCCGAGTCGACCATTTTATGCAGTCATTCTTAACTGATAATAGCTGCGCAAATATATCACTAAAATGTACGTAGAATGTTGTGCATATATTTATCAGGTGCTGATGCAATGGAGTCCACGAGGCGTCCTTACCTGTTTGGCATCTACCCAACCATTTAAACATCCACCTGGTTTCCTTAATTTTTTTTTTGAGAGGGAGGGGCCGTGGCCGCTTTAACCACTGTTGATCTTAAACCAATTGCATCCGCAACCCGCAAGATGCATACGAATCTCGGCTAATAAAATGTACTCTAGTGCACGTTTTCTAG